>NC_143557.1:36594500-36751750 GCF_054136105.1 Typopeltis vanoorti
TTCCCACCATACCAGCTTTGATGATTCTGTTGTCTATTTCTATATTTAATTTACCATCTTCAGTAAAAATCGTGCCTAAATAGCTGAAATGTTTTATTTGTTCCACAGGTTCTCCATCCACAACACAGTTGACATTTTCAATGATTCTGTCTATTTTCATTGTCTTTGTCTTTTTATTGCTGACCTTCATACCATATCTATTACAACAGCAATTCAATTTAGTCAGAGAATCTTGCAGACATGTAGCAGATTTATTTAGAAGTATAACATCATCCGCATAAAGCAAAGAGCTGACATTAACATCTCCAATTTTGATATCATGTTTAATACCACTTTCCTTCATAATGTGATCCATATAGATAATGAATAACAGAGGGGATAATGTACATCCTTGTCTCACACCAGATTTAACATTGAACCATATTCCTGTACTTCCTTCAATTCTAACTGCTGACTTACAACTCAAATAAAGACTAAGTATTGCTTGATATAATGCCCCATTGACACCATATAACTGCAGCGTATTGAATAGCTTCTCTCTTGGCACCTTGTCATATGCCTTTTCCAGATCGACAAAACTTAAATACAGATCTTTGTTATATTCCCATGCTTTCTCGACTATTTGTCGTAAAGTGAAGATCTGATCCTGACAGCCTCTATTTGGCCTGAATCCAGCTTGTTCTTCACCAAGCTTTTTTTCCACAATTCTTCTCAACCGTTTCTCAAGTATACTTGCATAGATCTTGCCAGGAACACTCAGTAGGGAAATACCTCTGTAATTCTCACATGCAGTTTTATTTCCCTTTTTATATATGGGTACTATGAGCTCTACTCCAATCATCGGGAATTCGTCCCTCTGTCCAGGTTTTCTGAACTATGCAGTGCAGCCACTGTAAGACTCTTATACCACCATACTTCAGCATTTCTGGTCGAATATCATCTACTCCTGCTGCCTTTCCACCTTTCAAGCCTTTGATGGCTTTTTCTACTTCAAGTATGGATATGTATTCCTGACTGCATGCCTGGTCAGTGTTATTTACCACTGTGCTGTCATCGCTGCTTGTTTCATTTAGCAGTTTTTCAAAGTAATTACTCCATACTTCAAGGATATCTTTTTCTCCCGTTTTCATGTCACCTTTATCATCTCTAATTCCTTTTACAGCACTCTTTCCTCCATTCTTAAGCTTCTTCAACAACCTCCAGAATATTTTGCCACCTTCTTGATATTTATTTTCTATATTCTTGCCAAAGTCCTCCTATGACTTTTGTTTAGCTAGTTTTACACAGTGTTTAGCATTCGTGCATTTGTCTCTATATTCTCTAAGAGCACAAGCTGACTTATTTGACAGGAACTTTTGATATGCTTTCTTCTTTTCCTTCACTGCCTCTTTAACTTCCTGTGTCCACCAGGGAGTTCTGATTTTTTTATCCTTACAGACAACCTCACCACATGTCTCTCTGGCAGAATCAGTCAATGTTTTCTTCAGAGTTTGCCACTGAATCTCCAAGGTTTGATTCCTGTTCTCAAACGCTTTCATTTTTTCTTCAATAATCTTTGTGTATTTTAGTCTACAGTTCACATCTGAGAGCTGCTCAACTTTTATTCGCTTTAAAACTTTCTTACATGTTATTCTTTTCAGTATGAAATTCAATTTTATTTCGCTCAAGACTAAATAGTGATCACTTCCAATTTCAAATCCTCTGTACACTCTGGTGTCCTGCACCAGGGAGAAAACATCACTATGAACAATAACATAGTCAATAAGACTTTTCTTATTTGCCTCTTCTCTCCATGTGAATTTGTGCACATTTTTATGTTGGAACATGGTGTTAGTAATAACCAGTCCATGCCCTGAGCAGAAATCCAACAAGTATTTGCCGTTATTATTAGCTTTGCTCTTTTCTCCAGATTTTTCCAAAATAATATGTCTGACAATCATTTCCTACTCTGCTATTTAGATTCCCAACAAGGACCAACTTTTCATTTTTCATTGTGTCAGTTGTTTTTTCTAAAGCATCAAAAAATTCCTCCACATCTACCTTAGTAGAACCTTCTGTGGGACCATAGGCACAAATAAGTCTTATTATCCAGTTCCCCATTCTCATATTTGCCCACATTACTCTACTTGAGACTGACTGCCATTCAAAAAGATTAGCCTCGTATTTTGTGTTGAATACTATGGCTACTTCTTCTTTTCCTTGATTGTCATTGCCTGAATATAACATTTTGTATTTATTGCTCAGAAAGATCTCACCAGTTTTGGTCTTTTTTGTTTCAGTCACCTCAGCCGGAATGAAATTTTGTCATGTTGTACCATCATTTTTTTATTTTGGTTTAACCAATAAGAATACAATTTGGTCATCTAAATCCCAAATTGACAGCCCATCCTCATTCGTTCAGTATCCAAGTGGATACCCAACAGGGTGCACCAAGAGAAGGTGAGGGTTGGACATTAGGTCAGAAGCCCTAGTCGGTTCTCCGCATTCCTTTAAAGGCTATGTGGGGGTCTCCTCTCAGTTATACAACTTTGACCCTTAAGCACCCCATAATAATAATAATAATAATATTATTATTATTATTATTATTATTATTATTATTTGCCTCGAGGGAGAGTACCTGCTGTACAACTCTGTCTCCAACACTCAATCCACTAACTGACCACAACTACACCAACACCATCTACTTCCATTCACCACCACCACCAGTATTTTCACAGAGAATCACAAGCATCCATGCTCATGGCGGAATTCGAACCTGCAGCCTTTTGGCTGGAGAGCTGATATGCTAACCACTCGGCTAGTCAGGCTGGCTTACAAAGTGGTTATTATTATTTTTGTAGTTATTATAGTTATTATTGTTATATTATATTATTATGTTATATTATTATTATAGTTACTATTATTTTTGTTTATTTTCAGACATCTCAACTAATGAAGTACAATTTAAGAGATTTCCTCGGTGCCATTGAATTATGGCACTCACATTTAAAAATTATACAAGGCCAGTTTGGAATGGGAGTTGCATCCTATTTTTTCCTCCTTCGCAAACTGTTTTTGCTAAATTTTGGAATATCTATCATTGTTATGGGATTTCTTGTAATTCCACAACTTATATGGAAGCATCAAGAATCCAACTCCACCAACAGCTCAGTGAAGTTTACTGGTAAAGAAATATTAACAGGAGCTGTATGTATTCATATATATTTTCAAAAGTACTTCCTTGTTGTAACTATTTTTAATAGAACATGAAAGTTGTCATTTACACAGTGAAGGGGAGGGATAAAATCCTACACAATAAATTATTGTTTAACATCTTTATTTGAACCAAACAAACTATGACTCTGATTTTACATATAAATGAATAATATGATTCTGAGATGCTGGGAATATACTAATTTATAGGTGTGTATTTAGGCTTAGGTGCTGGTTTATGCTCATAATTAAATTTAATGGAATAAATACAGCACAGTTTAAATAATTAAACACCAGGTTTAATCATTCCGATATTTCATCTCTTTCAAAGAGACATCTTCAAGATTGCAGTATTAAAATTGTAATAACATGCACAACAATAAGTGTAACAAATTAAACTTCCACTATTTTAAGTCTAAAGTTCCATGAAGAGCTCTCAATAGGTGCTGTTGTCTAACTTAACTGTTGGGAAGGTCTAAAAATTAAAGTTTCTCAAATCTTGGTAAGTTTAATGCAACCATATTTATAGAAAGTTTTTTCACTTGGTTGCAAATTAAATTAAACTTCTCAAGAAATTATATTCTTGTTTCTTGTAAAAAGGATAAAATATGAATATAATTTTTTGGCAACCATGTTCATTTAGATTAGGTTTTTTTTTTTTTTTAAATCTGCTAAGAATTCTGAAGTTTGTATTTGCTGCAGTGAAGCCCTAGTAGTTTTTTCATCTGATTTAGCACAAAGTATCCAAATCATGGATAGTAAATCCTGGAAGACCATAGTCATGGCAGATTTACTTGTGTTCATCAAGGTGGATGTTGACAGATTTCCCAGTTTGATCATAGTATGAAAAGTTGCATGAACATTAGGTAGAATATTAGGATTAGAGGCAACATTCCCTGTAATTTTTGCCTACCCATGTGTGCATTAATAAGAATTAAGAATAAATTTCAAGAACACCCCCCCCCCTCCTTCCTGTTCCAGTTGTTTACAAGGTTCCTTGTTTTTATAACTTATCATATTATGGTCAAACTGTTAGATCTGCCTAGATGAACACAAGAAATTCATCTGTTGCCACAACTATAGTCAGTCAGATCTAGATGACTATGCCTTGGATATCTTCACAGGATCAGATCCTTCATCACAGCAAATACAAACTTGAAAGACTCTTTTTAGAATTAGCAACATATTTACAAAACCAGCCTAATTTAAATAAATATGGTTGTGTTAAACTTCCCAAGGGTTTGGTTAATTCATAGACCTCCTGCTTAACAGCTAAGATTTGCCAGCTGCACCCATAGAAGGTAAGATGTTGAGATAAAACTTGCTGATTTCTTCTACTTATTGTTGTTTTTTTGTGTGTGCTATTACAATTTTAATATTATATTCCTGAAGATATCTCTGAAACAGAACCAAAATATTAGAATGATTAAATCTTTTACTTAATTTTATAAATTTTATTTTATTAATTTTATAAAGTTGAATTTATTACCTCAAATTTAATTATTGGCGATTCATTTACATGAGTATATTTTTAATCTTCTCTTCAACTAGCTCCTTTAAAATGGCTCTGTTCCTCAAAAATTATTATATGTGAAAAGCCTTTATCTGCTATATCAGATACATTTAAATATTCCATCCCTTTACCACATTCATCATTGGTGAATCTTCTTGATGTACATTAAAAAATATAACGGACTAATTCGGGTGAGGGGAGTGTCCGTTATATAATAAAGTAGATTTTCCGAATGTGTATGTTAAAAAATTTACAAATTGGCTAATTTACATGATTTTACTTATGTAAAAACTTTTATGTAATTAAAATTAAGTACTGGATCTATGAAAAAGTTTAATTTCACAGAAAAGTTTTCTATATGTATTATTGCTTATAACCTCACCATGGTTTTGAGACTCTAAAAAACCAAGTCTGCGATCTATATCAAAATAAATAAACAAACATTTTTCTGAAAATAAACTTTAATTATATTTAAATAAACGATGTTCTTAAAAACAGAACAAAATTTAAATTTTATAAAACACAAAATGGTTTTCCTATTTATTTGTCTTCGGATGATAATACATTCAGACACTTTCGTTCTTGCGTGAAGTTAATTTTCAATTTTGAGGCATTTGGTTTTGGTAATCCTGCTTGAAAAAATTATCAAGTTTTTTTTTTGAACTTTTTGAATTCTGCTGTTTTTTTTTATAATTAACTCTCTAAAATTACGAAAATGTGTGTAATAAAGCTGAATTTCATTATCTGATGAATTGTCAATAAATGTTATTAGATCATCGAGATGCGATCTAATCACTGATAATTTAACATTTGGGCGTGTTGTTTCTTCTTCCTCATTATCTTCACTTCCATCCTCATCTTCCAAAGCCCATAACCATCATCATCATCAGATTCCTGCCATGTACCCTCAAGGGGGTGTACAGGATATGATAGCACTACATGATAGCACTACAATTTTCCTCCAAATCAGTCTGTTACTTGTCAAGACTCCAACATTATCAGATCTTATATTTCTATCTTCTAAGGCACTTTGTACCGTATCAATCCACCTATATCTTGATCTTCCTCTGGGTCGTTTTCCTGCCAATCTGGCAGAGAACAGGTTGGCAGGAAATAAGGCCATAACCTCATCTGCTATTTCATTTTCAGTCATGATATGATATCCAGGATCGCCTTCATCTTCTTCTAACCACTGTAAAACTTCCTCAGCTATTTCCTTCCCACCAATATTCTGTATTGTCCTGCAGTAATCACTAACCTCTGGCTCTTCTAAATCCAAGTCTGCATCTTCGTCGTCAAGCAAATTCTTCCAACCATTCTTCGATGTTTGAACTTTCACTTCTTTCCATGCTGCTGCAAAATTAAAATTCGCAGATTTTAAACTGCGAATTTTAATTTTGCAGCAGCATGGAAAGAAGTGAAAGTTTTTAGAAAAAATTTTTAGATGAAGTAATGGTTATCTTTTCCTGAAATACAACCATTACTTCATCTAAAAACTTTTTGCGGTATATTCGTTTGGTTGCCAGAATTATCCCCTGGTCCATGGGCTGGATAAGTGATGTTGTATTTTTTGGCAAAAACATACATCTAAATTTGCCATCTCCTGAACATAAAATATTTTTGGAACATTGTCTAAAAGCAATAAACATTTCACATCTTCCGGTGATATTCCAAGCTTTTCGACTTGAAATTTCCTGACTGCAGGTACAAATTCTTTAAAAAACCAGTCTTGAAAAATGTTCAAGTTGAACCATGCCTTTTTAGAGTTATAATACGAAACGGGCAGATGATTCATTATATTTATTAAAACTGTAGGTTTATGAGATTTGCCAACAATTACAGGTGTCAGTTTAGGCGATCCATCGGCATTAGCGCAAAGCAGCGCTGAGATCCTATCCTTGCTGATTTTTCTTCCAGGTGTCAATTTTTCATATTTTGAAGCTTGTGTGTTTTCTGGTGCAGAATGCCAGAACAAACCAGTTTCGTCAGCATTATAAATCTGAGACTGTAATAGCATTTCGTTATTTATACATTCTATTAATTTTCGCCTAAATGGTTCATTATCTTCTGTTGGAACACTTGAAGCTTCACCGTAAATTCATTTGTTCATAATTCCGTGCCTTTTGCAAAAGCACCAAAGCCATCCATTGCTTGCTTTGAATGGTGTGTTCATTTGATTTGCTAATTTAATTGCTGAAGATTTCAATTCAACTGCCCGAACTGGAACCCCACAAGAACGTTGCTGTGCATACCCCTTTAACAGTGCTTCTTCAACTGTTTCATGTGCCAATTTCATATGTTTTTGGGGATTGGTGTTTTCACCTACATCACATTTTATCACAAATTTTTTATTTTGTCTTTGTTATTTTTAATGTCCGATACAGTTTGCTTTTTTATGCCATATTGCTTACAAATACAAGACACAGGCACTCCTGAATCCAACTTTTGTATGACTTCTAATTTTTGATTTAACGTTAAATTAACTCTTTTCCGTTTGTCCATATTTTAAGGTTAGGATTACAAAGATGTGTTTTACCATTCATACATATCTAATTTTAAATTTATATCGAATAGGTCTATAAAATGCATATGTACATAAACCATTCACCACGAGTAAACAAATGCACACTACTGGTGTGCAATTGTGGGTGTGGCTTAGCACATGTCGGAACATCAGCTGGCATGCATTAAAACTGCTGCAGAAAGTCACACCACATGACAAAAGAATCAATTACAGTGCAATTGGTATGATCACGTGCTAATCATTCGCCAAACATGTTTTATGAGCGGTGACTCATTTATGTCGGCTAAATTACTAGAGTATTTTTCCAACATATGATGGCCTATTCACCAAAATTTGTTAAAAATAACAGGAAATGAATAACAAAAAATAACCTGTTAATTTAATTATAAGCAAATCTTGGTTAAAAGCATTTTTAAATTAACAGGGTGTTAATTTTCACATGTGACATACGGACCAGAAGTTTTGTCTATTAAATCGAGGGTTTACTGTATAGCTTCCATATTATAATATGTAGGTGTCAAGTCAGCACAAACGTCATGAGTCCCATATGATTCTTGAAAGAGTGTACTTTCCAAAAATATCATTATGGCTATAAGATATTTTGTTTTTGCAATAAAACTTACATTATATTGGAAGGTGTTTTGAAATCCAAGAGAGTGAACATCCAACAGTATCACCCACAACAACAAGTGAACATCAGGTTTTGCTTTCATTTTCTCATCGGCTTCAGTTCCTTGATGGTAATCTCCTATCCTGGCCTTTTCAAATAATCTATCAAACTATAACTTTGATAGATTAGTCTTAGTCTTATGGAGAATGTAAGACTGGATATCAGGGGGTTGTTGAGAATGATAAAAAATATTAGTGTGATAGGAAAGGTAGTCAGTGTGTTGTCTAGGTATGCCAGTGATAACATGAAGAGGAGAGCAAGGATTATGAATTCTTTTAAAAATCAAGATGTAAGAGGGAGAATTCATCATAAAATATTATTACCAGCATCACTTATGTTTAAATTTAAATGTCTTTATTTGTAAAATTTTCAGCTGAGTTTCATAGCTGAAACATTATGGAATATATGGAACATTTCTTATTGAAATATTCCATAAATGAAACAAAATGTAAGAGTTACACGAAAGTTATTTTCAAATCTAGCCAATTATTTTATAGATCACTTCGAACAAACATAGTCTGGAAAGTGGGTTCTAGAATTAATGACTTTCCAGGATATACTCTTCCAGGATATTGCTCCCTGATATACAACTTTCTCATATCAGATAATCAGGCTACAATCCATTGCACTGATCTGTTATCCAACGCTGTCCATTCCAATTACATGCTGTTTATGTCCCTTTTTCCCTGAATGAACAAAACCAAAGCAGAATCATTCCCACTCCCTTTACCAAGGTACATCTTGAAAGTAAAGGCTAAATAAATGTCATCCTCACCAAAAACAAATATAACCTTCACTATTCATTACTATCATAATGATAAGCCATTGGCCCTGAAGATGTTCTATATGCTTTGATCGCACAGGACTAAGAGAAAGAATGTTGCATAAAAGTCATTATAAGTATGAGAGTTTTTTATATTTTAACAACAGCAATGAAACATTTTCCGAACTTCAAAAAATATTTGACATTAATTAATTTTTGCATTTTGGCCAGTTTGGTTGGTAGAATGGAATTTGGTATTCATTAATTTCGGTATTTTGGCTTGCCTATTTGGCACAGTGGTTAGCATAATCTCTTCTCCAACCAATAGGCTGCAAGTTCAAATCCCATCATTGGTGGGATTGTCTTAAAGTGGACGATGTGGTTGTTATTGTCTTTAGATAGCCTTTTTGTTGTGTGGTGTGAGACTACTGTCTTGATTATTGGAGGCAGTAGTGGCTTGAAAAAGTTCTATGTTCATGGTTTGGTCCTTGGGCCATTATTCTTCAATCTGTACATTAATGACATCAGGCAGGGTCTAACATTAGATGTGCAGTTGTTTGCCAATGATGTGAAGATAGGCAGAGCAATCATGGATGCTACTGATATTCAACACTTACAAAATGATTTGAATAGGCTGGAAATTTGGGCAAATGAAAATGGCCATCAGTTTAATGTTAGTAAGTGTAAAGTTATGCTCTTTGGCATGATTAAAGTTCTAGGGGCATATTATATTAGCAGGGTTATGCTACAAGAAACTGAGGAGGCAGGGGATCTTGGCGTATTGGTGGATAGGAATTTGAAGTTCAAAAGTTGCAAATACAACTCAGAGGATAATTGCGATGTTGAAGTGAACTTTGACATGTAAGGTTAAGGAAGTCATTTTGCCTCTTTATGAGGCTTTGATAAGATCACACCTGGATTATTGTGCAGATTTGGTCTTCCGGATTCCAAAGGAATAAAGAAGTCGTGGAAGGGGTGCAAAGAAGAGTTACAAGATTATATCTGGATTATGGGATTTAGATTATGAGGACAGATTGCAGTATGTGGATTGGTTAAGAGGAGAAAGATGGGTGATATGATAGAGGTTTATAAACTTTTGAATGGGTGTTATAGGATATCATCTGATGAAATTTTTTGTTATATGGAAGGTGGAGAGAGAGAACATGGGAGCATCCATGGAAGTTAAATTTATTTGCAGTCAAGAAAGGGGTGAGAGCTAGGTTTTTCTCCCAGAGAGCAAAAGTTTGCCTTTAGGGGTAGTGAGTGCATTATAAGTATGAGAATTCATGTGAATTCTCATACTTATTGATTCATTTGAATGAATTTAAGGAAAGGTGTGACAGCTGGTTTGGGTTATTTATAGCCTCCCTAATGAGTCCTTGACTCCCTGAAGATCTCAAATAATAATAATAATGATGATGATGTTTGGTGTCTAGACAAGGTTTCTGAATAATAAAAATAATGAATATAAAAATTTTATAAATTAATAAAAAAGAAATAAAAATTCTTAGCCTACTCAGGGTTCTAATTTACTGTAGGTTTGCAATCTTTTAAGTAGGAGTCACATTAAAAAAAAAATAAATAAATAAAATTCAAAATTTTTGAAACCCTTATTTTAAGACTCATATCAACCTAACAGTTATAAATCTCTTCTTTCTTTATTCCTCCAACCTTAGAAGGTGCCACTTTTGTCCAATATAATCTTGTATTACTTCCTCAGCTGCTGGATTGTTTAGTACCTGTATAATGTGACATTTATATGTGTTTATAATGATGTCAGCACTTAAAATCCAGCACGATATTAGCAGGTTAATAAATAATCTTTTCTGATTATCTTTTATAGGGTTGGTTTGAAAAATCAGAGCTGTATATTGGTACTTACACAAACACAGTAATAAAAGCAAGTAATGGATACTATTATGATATGCCTCTGGCCTACCTATCTGTGACTGGTATATATTTTCTATTGTGTTTCATCATTCTTGCATATAGGTAAGTATCATTTCTATCAATGAGCATCCAGTTAATCATTTATTTCATAAAAATATGGAGTACTCTTAGATATTTTGCTATTCAAAATTATTTACTGTATGAAACTTTATAATTAAGCCATGTAATTCACATGGCCTTTTTGGATAAAATAGATCAGTTTACATCAGTTATTTTTTTCCACAGATAAATACAAGAAGTAAACGAACAGAAAGTTAGGTGATTGTGAAAACAAATGATTTGGTTGGACATAAAGAGAAGGTAAGCGTGGATTTCAGGAGGTTATTAAGAAGAGTGAAAGATAAAAGTGTGGAAGAAAAGGTGGTCAGTGTTGTTGTCAAGGAATGATAGTGATGAGTTGAGAACAAAAATCATGAATAGTATGTTGGGAGAGCTGTGTGAGGAGAAGAGAGTAAATTTTGCAAATGTGGGAGATGCATTTGAGAAGGATGGATTTTAAAGAACTTTTATTGTTGAAAGACCAGAAGATAAATGATAAAATATACAAAAAGCCAACAAGTTTCACTAGCGACTGTCTAGCATTTTCAAGGCTGAACTGGTGTGAAAACAAATGCATTAAGTTACATGGAAAACATACACTTTAGTAACTGTTAGGCCGTTACATTTGATCATTCGTGTTTGATGGCATGCATGCGTTCGAATGCTTCAGTCAGAATCCGGTACATGACCACGTGTTGTGTAGTTTTTTGCATATTGTAGTACTGTTGAGCTGAGAGAGATGATGAGATTTTTCCATATGTCTTTAAGAATAATACCTTGATTTCTATTTAAATTATTGCCTGTGCGTAGTACCACAGCTGCTTCTTTGAAAGTTCTGTGTCTGTAGTCATTCCTGATCTAAGGCATAGAACTGTTTTTCCGATCTATAACGTGATTTGATGTTGAGAAATGATGAGCTAAACCAGATGTGATGATTCTATTATGATTGACATCTCCCACATGTTCCTTCTGTCTTATTTCAAAACTTCTAGAAGTCTGACCAATGTAAGAAAGGCCACACATGGAATTTCATATACTCCAAGACATTTGAAGAAAGGTACCTCATCTTTGGGTGATCTTAAGATTTGTCTGATATTGGTAGTTGGTTTAAAAACCACTCTGATGTTATGAGCTTTTAACATTCCTGCCAATTTTGTGGAAACTGAATTAATATATGGAATGACAGCTGTGGACACATATTAGGGCACCTTAACACATTGTTGGTGGTTGTCTTTAAATAGCAATTTGTTTAAAATGTTAGAAGGGTATCCATTCAGAGATAGAGTGTTAGCTATTAGTGACAGTTCTCTCTGTATATATGCTTCTTTTGAAATAGACCTTAAGGCTCTATTACGGAGCATGTGAACGATGCTGTGTTTTTTTGATCTATGATGGTTGGACGAATAATGTAGATATCTACCTGTATCTGTGGGTTTCTTGTAAATGGAGAGTTGGAAATTGTTATCTTCTTTCTTCGCGAGGATGTCAAGAAAAGGAAGTTCTTTGTTCTTCTCTAGTTCTATAGTGAATTTGATCTTATTGTGTAGTGAGTTGATTTTGTTCAGAAACACGAGAAGGTTTTTCCATGGTATCCTTCCAGATGATGAACACGTTATCGACATATCTCCACCAAATTGACGGTTTTGGTAAAATGGTGGAAAGAATATCTTTTTCAAGTTTTTCCATAAAATGGTCTGTACATGGTGGTGACAGGGGGCTACCCATGGCTAGACCTTCCGATTGTTTGTATACAGTGTTGGTAAATTTGAAGAAATTTGATTTCAGGCAATGATGAAACAACTGTGTGATGTCTTGAGGAAAAAGATCTTTCAGAATGTTGACTACCCTCTACGGTCGGTACATTAGTGAATAAGGACACTACATCAAGACTAGCCATAATGTCCATTTCTGATATTTTAATACTCTTGATTTTTTCTACAAATTGTTGAGAGTTTTTAATGTAGGTCTCTGTGTGTCTAATTGTTCCTTTCATTAATTTTGCCAGATGCTTTGCTAGTAAGTACATAGGTGAGGATCTTCCATCAACTATTGGACGAAGAGGTACGTTTTCTTTGTGAATCTTGGGAGCCCCATAAAGCCGTGGAGTAATAGGATGTAAGGATTTAAGTTGCTTTTTAAGTTCAACCAACCAACTGGTCATATTGCGGATAAGAGTGTTAGTCTCCAGATGATTACTCATGATGGGATTTTTATCTAAGACTTGGTAATGGAACTGTTGCTAGTAACAAGTTAATCTTATCAAAGTAATCCTTCGAGTTGAGAATGACCGTTGAATTTCCTTTTATCGGCTTTTGTTATTATAATGTCTTTGTTGTTACGTAAATTGCAGATAGCTTTCTTATCATAAGGAGTAATATTAGGTATTGGTGGTTTTACTGAAGTAAGAATAATCGTACTATTGAACCTGATAGCATTTGCTGTAGCCTATGGAAGAAGAAAAGGACTTTTTTCTATCCCACGTATGAAATCCATTTGGTCAACTGCAGAGACTGTTGCTAGAAAGAAGTGTAATGAGTGATGTGAAGAAGAGATTAGAAGTAAAAGGTGAAGTGAAATATCAGAAATAAGAAACAGGCAAGATTGAAGTGGCTGTAAATAGAAATAGTATCAGTGTGAGAGATGATGAGATCACAGGAATGCAAAATGGATAGGGAAATGTGGGAGATTCAGGGTGGACATGGAGACATGATATAAGGAGAATGGATGTTGGAAACAGTAGTGAATGTGCATATAGAGATGGTCAGCATAGGAATGGAATGGCCTGCAGTGCATAGTGGGTATATATGTGCAAGTGGTGTGAAAGTATTCCAACCAACAAGTGACATGAGTAGGGCTGATCATAAACCTACTCGTGTCAGTGAATTCACATATTAACATAGCAATTCTTATAGTATTGCTGTGCTAATTTAAAGATACCAGTTGCATCAGAAATAAGGAAATGAAACAGCTCTACTGATTGAGTTTATTTGCTCAAAAATTGTTGGAATAGGTGAAACACAGAATATCATCCTTGGATAAGGATGATATTCTAATGGGAATAGACATGGAAGGGCATAATGTTTTTTCTGAGAGTAGAATGGACAAAAAGAGAGGGGGAGGGGGTTGTTACTGATAATAGCAGGGAAATTATGTCAGCATAGGGTGGACAAGAGGAAAATGACTGCAATGGTTTTGAGGCAGTATGGTATAATCAGAGGTAGATACAAAGATATATTTGTATCTACCTCTGATTACACCTAGTTGGGTGTTGCTATGAACCAGGGAATGTGGAGAGTAGTGATGAAGAATTGCATAAACAACTTGGGTTAGTGGGGGATGGAATGATGATTTTAATTATGGTAATATAGATTAGAATGAAGAGATAGAATTTGGGAATAAGAAAAATTAGTTTCTTGAGAGACAATTGTCTTACACAGTATGTAAGGGAGGGCATACTAGGATTGACTCTTAGAGTAATTATTTTATCGGAGGATGTGATTGTGATAGGGCATCACATTTCCTTCTAGTTGGTGAGGGTGACCGTGAGTTGATCACCCTGGTGGTAGCCAGTTATATGAAGACTTCTTTGAGGAAAGGATATATGTGGAAATAAAAGAGATGTCAGATCCTGCACTAACTATAGACCTATCACTCTTCTAAGCCCTTGTTGAAAGTTTATTTTCCACTTGGTTAGAGTATAATAAATTTAGTTTAATCCTTTATCCAAGTGTGAGCAAACAAAGTTTGCGCCTGAAAGTATCTTCAGGACTGGGTTAAGGTGGTACACACCACGGCAACTCGTTGCAAAGGTGGAGCAAGATACCAACACTCCTATCCTAGTATCTCCTATAATGCAAAACACATCTCCTTGCGGATATGTCTATTGTTATGCATTAAGGGAAGGGCCACTACCCAGACCGGTTTCGACCTTTATTGAGGTCTCTTCAGTGGGAGCCAGGCCCAAGTCGAGATATCAGGCAGAAGCATTAGCAGGTCATCTCCACCTATAGGAATTGCCAATTGGTGTGCCACCCTTTTTTAATAAATTACTCTGGATTTAGAGAAAGATGTTGAAAGTTTATTTTCCACTTGGTTAGAGTATAATAAATTTAGTTTAATCCTTTATCCAAGTGTGAGCAAACAAAGTTTGCGCCTGAAAGTATCTTCAGGACTGGGTTAAGGTGGTACACACCACGGCAACTCGTTGCAAAGGTGGAGCAAGCTACCAACACTCCTATCCTAGTATCTCCTATAATGCAAAACACATCTCCTTGCGGATATGTCTATTGTTATGCATTAAGGGAAGGGCCACTACCCAGACCGGTTTCGACCTTTATTGAGGTCTCTTCAGTGGGAGCCAGGCCCAAGTCGAGATATCAGGCAGAAGCATTAGCAGGTCATCTCCACCTATAGGAATTGCCAATTGGTGTGCCACCCTTTTTTAATAAATTACTCTGGATTTAGAGAAAGATGTTGAAAGTTTATTTTCCACTTGGTTAGAGTATAATAAATTTAGTTTAATCCTTTATCCAAGTGTGAGCAAACAAAGTTTGCGCCTTAAAGTATCTTCAGGACTGGGTTAAGGTGGTACACACCACGGCAACTCGTTGCAAAGGTGGAGCAAGCTACCAACACTCCTATCCTAGTATCTCCTATAATGCAAAACACATCTCCTTGCGGATATGTCTATTGTTATGCATTAAGGGAAGGGCCACTACCCAGACCGGTTTCGACCTTTATTGAGGTCTCTTCAGTGGGAGCCAGGCCCAAGTCGAGATATCAGGCAGAAGCATTAGCAGGTCATCTCCACCTATAGGAATTGCCAATTGGTGTGCCACCCTTTTTTAATAAATTACTCTGGATTTAGAGAAAGATGTTGAAAGTTTATTTTCCACTTGGTTAGAGTATAATAAATTTAGTTTAATCCTTTATCCAAGTGTGAGCAAACAAAGTTTGCGCCTGAAAGTATCTTCAGGACTGGGTTAAGGTGGTACACACCACGGCAACTCGTTGCAAAGGTGGAGCAAGCTACCAACACTCCTATCCTAGTATTTTATTGAGGTCTCTTCAGTGGGAGCCAGGCCCAAGTCGAGATATCAGGCAGAAGCATTACTAATACTAGGATAGGAGTGTTGGTAGCTTGCTCCACCTTTGCAACGAGTTGCCGTGGTGTGTACCACCTTAACCCAGTCCTGAAGATACTTTCAGGCGCAAACTTTGTTTGCTCACACTTGGATAAAGGATTAAACTAAATTTATTATACTCTAACCAAGTGGAAAATAAACTTTCAACATCTTTCTCTAAATCCAGAGTAATTTATTAAAAAAGGGTGGCACACCAATTGGCAATTCCTATAGGTGGAGATGACCTGCTAATGCTTCTGCCTGATATCTCGACTTGGGCCTGGCTCCCACTGAAGAGACCTCAATAAAGGTCGAAACCGGTCTGGGTAGTGGCCCTTCCCTTAATGCATAACAATAGACATATCCGCAAGGAGATGTGTTTTGCATTATAGGAGATACTAGGATAGGAGTGTTGGTAGCTTGCTCCACCTTTGCAACGAGTTGCCGTGGTGTGTACCACCTTAACCCAGTCCTGAAGATACTTTCAGGCGCAAACTTTGTTTGCTCACACTTGGATAAAGGATTAAACTAAATTTATTATACTCTAACCAAGTGGAAAATAAACTTTCAACATCTTTCTCTAAATCCAGAGTAATTTATTAAAAAAAGGGTGGCACACCAATTGGCAATTCCTATAGGTGGAGATGACCTGCTAATGCTTCTGCCTGATATCTCGACTTGGGCCTGGCTCCCACTGAAGAGACCTCAATAAAGGTCGAAACCGGTCTGGGTAGTGGCCCTTCCCTTAATGCATAACAATAGACATATCCGCAAGGAGATGTGTTTTGCATTATAGGAGATACTAGGATAGGAGTGTTGGTAGCTTGCTCCACCTTTGCAACGAGTTGCCGTGGTGTGTACCACCTTAACCCAGTCCTGAAGATACTTTCAGGCGCAAACTTTGTTTGCTCACACTTGGATAAAGGATTAAACTAAATTTATTATACTCTAACCAAGTGGAAAATAAACTTTCAACATCTTTCTCTAAATCCAGAGTAATTTATTAAAAAAGGGTGGCACACCAATTGGCAATTCCTATAGGTGGAGATGACCTACTAATGCTTCTGCCTGATATCTCGACTTGGGCCTGGCTCCCACTGAAGAGACCTCAATAAAGGTCGAAACCGGTCTGGGTAGTGGCCCTTCCCTTAATGCATAACAATAGACATATCCGCAAGGAGATGTGTTTTGCATTATAGGAGATACTAGGATAGGAGTGTTGGTAGCTTGCTCCACCTTTGCAACGAGTTGCCGTGGTGTGTACCACCTTAACCCAGTCCTGAAGATACTTTCAGGCGCAAACTTTGTTTGCTCACACTTGGATAAAGGATTAAACTAAATTTATTATACTTCTAAGCCCTTGCTATAAAATATTCATCAGGAATCTTCAAAACAGAGGTAAACATTCCTTTGAAGAACAGATGGAAAAAGAACAAATGGGATTTAGAAATAGCAGAACAATAGATGCAATTTTCACATTAAACAGATCTTAATGAGAGACAAAAATAAAAAAACTCTATTGCTGTTTTATCGACTTCAAACAAATTTTTGACTCAATAAACAGAAGCTAACTCATTAAAATTCTAGAAAACAGAAGGTTCAAAAAATACTTATTAAATTGTATCAAGAATTACTATTTAGAAACACAAGCAATAGTGAATTACAAAAACATAGAAACAGATCAAATAGCAATTAAAAAAGGAGTTATGCAAGGCTGCTCATTGTCACCATATTTATTCAACCTGTACCTAAAAGAAGTAGTAGATGAAGGACTATAGATGTGTTAAGGCATAACTGTAAATGGAAGAAATATAAGACATTTAAAGTATGATATTTAGAGTTCCCTCGGTATTCTGTGGCTCAGAATGCTGGATCTTAAGGAAAAAAGAAATAGATAAACCCGCTGCTTCTGAAATGAAATGCCCAAGAAAAATCAATAGAACAAACTGGACAGAAAGAAAAACAAATGAAAAAGTCAGAGAAGAACTTAACTTTAAAGAAACAATAATTACAGCACTAAAAAGAGTCAACTAAGTTGGTTTGGACATGTTTCAAGAATGAACCCAGAAAAACTACCAAACATGGTAGAACTGAAGGACCGTCCAGTAGAGAAAGACCAAGAAAGAAATGGGTTTACAACATTAAAGAAAGCACCCACTTAAACTCCATAATAGAACCTAATAAAAAGGCAGCAGAAGGAAAGAAATGGCAAAAATTCATCTTTGAGGAACTCAACCTGCCATGAGCGGAAGAGAAGAAAAGAGAAGGCCAACAAGTATGAGAAAGCGTGGAGCTGTAGCATGGAATGAGGAGTTAAGTAGGAAGGAGATAAATGCTGCCTGGGCACTGACCAAGAAATATTTAACTTAATGTGGGAAGGTATTCTGAAGTTCAAAAGGTTGAATAAGACAGAGTAACAGCAATGCAGCACTTTCCAAACCTCAAAAAATATTTGACATTAATTAATTTTTGCATTTTGGCCCATCTGATCGGAAAAGTGGATTTGGTATTGATTAATTTTAGCATTTTGGCTTGCCTGGTTGGCAGAGCAGTTAGCATATCTCTTCTTCAACCAACACTGCAGGTTGAAATCCCACCATGGGTGGGATTGTCTTAATGTAGAGGATATGATTGCCTTTAGATAGCCTTTTTGTTGCCTAGTGTGAAACTACTGTCTTGCTTATTGGAAGCAGAAGTATCTTGAAAAGTTTCATGTTTAGTGTCTAGACAGGTTTCTGAATAATAAAAATAATGAATACAAAAATTTTATAATTAATAAAACACCAAAAAATATATCCCCACTCATCCATTAGACAGGTGTGGGAATGTGACTTGTGCTGCCTCCACAATACCTTCTTCTTAAGGTATTGTGGAGCATAAGATGAATAATGGTAATAATCAGTGACATGAAGAGTATAAAGAGCAGTTGAAGCATTCATCAGACAACAATTCATCAGGGTGTTTCATCATTATCGTTGTGAAATCATGAGAAGCTCGAGTGAAAAATGAGGAAAAATGGAAGAAGATGGCTTACTTGTGAGCCAGTAAGAGGTATATGAGGAATTAAGTAAGCTGATGTCAATGAGTCAATAGGATTTGATGACATATCACCATGCCTTAACAGAATGTTTAGATTGTGAATGGTAGCCTTGGGATACCTGCTTAATAAGAGTTTTGCAATAGTACAAATCTCAAGATAATGGAAAGAAAGTAAAATTGATCTACTTCACAAAGTCAGTGGTGGTGAGATTGTATCTACAAACTATAGGCCAATCTGTTGTTTATTATTTTAACGGTATAATAGAACACAGAAACTAAGTAAATAATTAATTTATTAACTTGATGCTGATATTTCGCTGGTATTATAACCAGCATCTTCAGAGCACAAAAACACTGTTTGTCACAATACGCGAGACTAAAACAACATGGTGTACATTAACAAAATTGTAGCAGCAACACAAAGACTAGAGTCCTGATTTTGGCGCCCTCTATCTGAAAAAAAAAAAAAAAAAAAAAAAAAAAAAAAAAAAAAAACCTCACCTCACCCTTACAACACCTCACCCTAAAAAGCTCTGACTTAATAGTAAGCTTTGACATCACTTCACTATTCACAAATGTACCACTAATAGAAACCCTCAATCTACTGAAGTCACACTTCCCCCCTGATATATTTGAACTATTCAAATTCACAATACATGCAGGATATTTCACATGGAAAGGGAAAATATACAAACAAATTGATGGGACAGCCATGGGCTCCCCCCTTTCTCCCCCCCTAGCCAACTTTTACATAGAACACCTGGAAAAACAAGCAATCAATACAGCCACTCTCAAACCAACACTTTGGCTACGCTATGTTGATGATGTGCTTGCCATTTGGCCACATGGCCCTGAGACATTGAAAACATTCTTAGCACATTTAAATAGCCAACACCCAAAAATCCACTTTACTATGGAACCGGAAGCCAACAACTGTCTGCCCTTCCTGGATACACTCATCACACGTCTCCCAGATGGTTCCTTATCATTTTCAGTTTTCAGAAAACCCACACATATAGGCAGATACTTACACAAACAATCACACCATCATCCTTCTCAACAATATGGCATATTAAAAACGCTAACCCATAGAGTGAGAGCAATCTGTTCAAATGACAAGGCTCTTACTGCTGAACTGACTCACTTACGCCACACCTTCTTGGCCAACGGCTACAATCCACAAAAAATAAACAAAATACTAAACACTCCTAAGAAACCCCTCCCACCATCCACCACAGAGAACTACAACAAAACAGTCACCATCCCTTACATAAAAGGCACATCCGAAAAGATCTCAAGAATTCTCATTAAACATAAACTACGCACTACATTCAGACCATGTAGCAAATTAGCCACCCTCATCCGCTCACCCAAGGACAGCATTCCTCCTTTATCACATCCAGGAGTCTACCAAGTACCCTGCTCATGCAATCAAGCCTACTACGGTCAAACAGGAAGAACTGTGAATATCCGCATCAGCGAACATAAACGATACGTCCGGAAATATCATTATGGGAAGTCGGGCCTAGCAGACCATGCTCTGGATACCCCTGCACACAGGATCAACTGGAAAAACACAAAAGTACTACACAGAAACCCATATAAATCAGAGAGATTGTTCTTAGAGGCGACAGAAGCCCTAAAACACACCCCAAATCTCAACAAATATGGCTGTATTAACTTGCCGAAGATCTGGGAGACAGTCATATTAAGGAAAAACTAGCACTTTTCTAGGACTCTAGCAATATATGATAGCGGTTTTTTTTTTTTTTTTTTTTTTTTTTTTCAGATAGAGGGCGCCAAAATCAGGACTCTAGTCTTTGTGTTGCTGCTACAATTTTGTTAATGTACACCATGCTGTTTTAGTCTCGCGTATTGTGACAAACAGTGTTTTTGTGCTCTGAAGATGCTGGTTATAATACCAGCGAAATATCAGCATCAAGTTAATAAATTAATTATTTACTTAGTTTCTGGGTTCTATTATACCGTTAAAATAATAAACAACATGTTCGACGAACACATAAGTCTGTCCACACGTTTATAGGCCAATCTGTATATCTGAAGTTGTGGTTAAATTACTGGAGAGGTTAGTGAGAGTTAGGATGGTTGATAACAGCAGTATTCTCTGTAATTGTCAGCATGGATTTGTTAAAAGTAAGTTATGCTTCACAAATTTGCTGTTGTAAACCAGGTGATGAATACATTGGTTAGGGGAGATGCATATATAGTGATTTTGATAAATTGACACACACCAGTCTGGTAACTAAATTGAAATGGATGAGATTGGATAACACTTTATCAAACTGGTGAGTTGGATAGGTGACTGGCTGTTAGATAGGTATCAGCAAGTTGCATGTCAGGGCAGGAGTATTCCATGAAAGATGAAAGTCACTATAGAAAGCTGCAGGGTCTGTTTTTGGACAATTTTTGTTCAACTTATCTATTAATGATATTGTGGAGATATGTGACTGTTTGCAGATGGTGAAAAATTGGTAAGAACAATGAAGAGTCAAGCAGTTATTGTGGTCTTACTGGACTACTTAAATTGTATGAGTGGGAAAGTGAGTGTAACTGTCAGTTCAGTGTTGCAAAGTGTAAGGTTCTGAAATTTGGTAAGAAATTATAGAATGCAAAGTATACATTTAGTGGGAAAATTTTGAAAGAGATGACAGATCTGGGAGTGGTTGTGGACAAGGACCTGAAGTTCACAGGTCACATATCCTTTGTAATATGGAAATATCAGCTCCACTCATCCAGTTGGTTCAGATCCTCCTAGGATCTGAAAGCCATTCAGGCTTTCTCATTAGCATGCTAGTTAAACAGTAATGAGGCAAGAACAGACCTAGGCACTCATCCTTGGTGACTCATATGGGAAGTACTATCTCAGAAGATGAATCACTAATATCTACCTCAGACTACCAATCTGTTATCCTATTCTCACTAATATCTAACTCCATCTTTCTAGTTTAATAACCAGCTTTTCATGTTGCTGGCTATTAAATACTTGTGTACAATCTAAATATATTGCTGTGTATCATCTCCATTGTCCTGTCCTGTGTGTTTGTCACTGTGTTGTAATATATAAGCAGTTTACTAAAATACAGCCTTCTGCCAAATCCATGCTTACTGTTGCAGAGAATCCTGCTTTTATCTGTAGCGAGTTGAATCCATCCTAATGAAACTGAAGGATGGATGGAAACAGAGTTTCTGTAGTGCACATCAGGATTTTTCTGCTGAGTGAGATTAGAGAAAAGCAGTTCTTGGATGAGTTTTTTGGATATCCATTAGTTGATGTAGTAAACTTTGTAGTTCTTCCTGGAATTTACAGAATTCTCTAATTATGTGGCCTTACATATATACATCAGACTTCAAAGAGTTTTGATATAAGAAAAAAGAGCACTTTGAACACATTGCTTGCAACAGAGAAGACAGCTCTGGTCTAGCATATCATGTTAGACACTGTGACATTGATTATAAGAGAAGCGCTATGTTCTACTTAGGAGACAATTTCATCTCTTGTCACATAGAAGAATTAACTATGATCATCTTTTCTCATAGCACCCATAATGAGAATCAAGGAATGACCCTGTGGCATTTGGAAATCTCTAATTAGATTGTTTCAGACACCAGATTTCAAATTTTCAGCAAACCAGCTGCAAACAGTACTGGATAGTGGTTGTCTCATGCCATCTCCCATGTCATTTGCATGTTTTTCATTATTCATACTCCTAACTGTTCCTGCAAGCTTTGATCGGTAGTTGTATTTAATAATGTTATTAACATTATTTTTGTGTATTTTTTGTGTTACCCTGACAAAGCCACATATTTTTTAGGGGTGAAACTAATAGGTTAATTTAGTTCCTGTAATATTAATGATCAATAAAAACCTACTTAATTAAACATTGAACTTCATTGGTTGAAAGTCTTCTTTTAAAAGTGCCATCTTTCAAACTGCAGACCTCCAATTCATCCATTTCACACTTACCATCTTTGATCTTGTGCACATCTTCATTATACATTGTTCACTGCTTGAAATGTGTGTTCATTGTAAACAGATTTGAAATAGCAATTGGCCTACTGCATCATTGAGAAGCATTAGACTGTTTTCTATTTCAAATGTGTACAAAGACATTGAATGTGTTGGAATTTATTCATCTTACTTTTTAACATAGACAGACAGGAAACTATCCCTGTTCCTGTCCTCTCATTCCCTTCATTCACACTTCTTACCTCTCCATTCAAAAGCTCTCCTATATTACTGTCCTACCCTTCCACATCATCTCTTACTTCCTCAGATCTTCTGCTCACTCCATTTGTCACTCTCCCAGAGCCTCTGTAGCCAGTTTGTTTTAGATGTGCCCTTTAGATGGAAAGGCCCAAGTTCGAATACCATATATGATGTGGGAG
Source organism: Typopeltis vanoorti (assembly GCF_054136105.1). Classification (NCBI taxonomy): domain Eukaryota; kingdom Metazoa; phylum Arthropoda; class Arachnida; order Uropygi; family Thelyphonidae; genus Typopeltis; species Typopeltis vanoorti. Next base: position 36,617,721 of record NC_143557.1, read on the forward strand.
CCCTGATCACATGTTTTCAATCAAATAGCAAGTTAGCTGGTCTCATTGAGAGGTAGAGAGATTTTCATCTCTCAAAACAGGCAAACTAGCCAGGAGAACACATGCATTTATAGGCAAAAATATGTTACAACCAATAGCTTTGCGTTGGTTTGAGATGGTGCCAAATACTTTCCTGTAAGGGCCTCACATCCATCGTAACATCATACAATAATTAAGTAATTAATTACTCTCCCTTACAGTGACAGTTGCTCCAGCTGACGTGCATCAAAACCATTTTAATGCAGTTTCATACATCCTTCAGTTTCATCCTGCATGCACGAAATGCACTCCTTTCTCTTCCCATAGCTCTAATAGCATACATTCAAGATCTTCACTTTCTATTATGTTTTACTCTCTTCAACAACCTCCTAATATCCATTCTCACATCCTCGTTTCTAACCAAGTCATTTGTTTCTACTACCACTACCAACCCTTTTGCTTGCTTACTTCTTGTATGCAATGCCTCAATCACTGCTCATTCTACCACTAGGAAAACAGACCTTGTGCATCTTTTTATTCATTACACCCTAATAAAATCTGCATACAGATCTACTCCTGAATCATTGTGACCTCTTTCACATAGCTATCTTTTGTTACATTACACCTTTCCTCACTCTTGCATGCATATCTATAATTATCTTCATTCACTCCACACATGCTTTGTCTCTTGTCTCATCTTCACCAACTCCACTTGCATGTCTTGAATCACATTATTGCTGCCATTCTTGTTTACTTCCTTTTAGTTTCTTTCTCTTTCTCACTGCATTTTCATGCTCGCTGTCTTACTGTCAATATTGCATGCCATCTTACTGTCACATGCTCTTTCTCGCTATCAATCTCTGACAGTCTTACTGTCAGCTTTGTCATGCTTGCTGTCTTACCGTTACTATCACTTGCTTCCATGGCTACATATATTATCTTCCTCTCTGCCTTTTGTTCTCTATTGCTCACATTCAAAGATTCTTCACAGTCCATAAGCAGGTTACATTTTCTACACGCCTACACTCACCTCTCTTTCAACATCTTAACCAAACATACATATTATATTAATGGCACCTTACCATTTTCAAAAAATACAGTCTGCTCACTTTCATTTTTCATGCTGCTCTATGTACAGACTTCACTTTCACTGCCCTTTTGTTTTAAATCAATGAATACACAAAGAAGCATATGGACACAATCTAAAACTCAACCAAACACTGCATATCAATCTCAGCCATCACAACAAAATTCATTTGAGAACCGTTGATATCTCCACACAGCAAATGTAACATTTGTTATCTTTCAGCAGCTTTCTGAGCAAATATCTTCTTATTTTTGCCACTTGTTGGTGAAGATAAAAGGTAGTTTAGTTGTACAAGTGTATATTTCATTTATGAAATACATTGTACAATGTATACAGTTTGTCCAAAATAAAATAAACTGTAAGAACAAGGAATCTGGTAGATGCCTGGAAAGCTTTCTCGTCTAGGTTTTTCAGGTATCTACCAGATTTCTTGCTTTTGCAACTTATCTTATTTTGGGCAAACTGGAAGATCTGGAAGATTTTATTCATCTAGAAGAACATAAGTCTTAATATTAATATAATCAGCCTAAACAGTTTGGACTTGCTGAGCATGCTATCTACACTACACATAGAGTTCACTGGAATAAGACACGAGACCTTTATAAAAGTTGTCTCGTCTATATAAAGAAACTTCTGTGAAACATTACTCCATTGTCCTAACTTAAACAGGCTCAATGGTCTATGTCTTATCCACTTTATGGGGGAGAGTATGTTTTAAATCTGTTAATCTTTCCAAACTTTATATATAAATAAATAAATATGTATATATTTTAGTTAGGAGATTATTGACAGTTTTAGTTATCTTACATTAGCTGCTAAGGTGACACTTTTTAGAATTGTCTGTTATTGTTTGAATGTAATTATGTAATTTTGTACTCATACTATGAAACAGGTGTGAAAGCTAATAAATAAGTTTTAACCTATTTTAATAAGTTTAAACTTTTTACAAAATTTTAACTTATTTAAACTATAATAAGTTTAAATAAGTTTTGAAACTTATTTAAAAATAACAAATACATTTTAATAAGTTTATAGCAAACTATAAAAATGGAGTTTTCTTCCATTTTTATAGTTTGTTACTATTATGCCAACTCACAGTATCCCAATACTGAAACATACTGAAAAGTACAGACTAATGTCCCAAAGGAACAATACAATGATATTGAAAATTCACTACAGCAGACTGTTCACTATATAACATACTATTCCTTTAGTCCATACAAATAGAAGAATAGTTGACTAAATAATAATGAGAACTGACTAAATAATAACGCATCCACATGTGAATGAAACATACACACATGTGTGAATGGGTATGGCTGTGGGGAAAGAGAGAGAAAGAAAGAAAAAATCATCACTTTTAGATGAAAAACATTATGTATTTGGTATGTTCTTAGGGTAACTGTTTTTCTTTTTTCCTCTTCCTTTAAAGGTAATGACAGATTAAAATTTCACAGATAAACCTGTCTTTTTCCCAGAAGCAGTACATTGTTTCTATTTCATATGTGCACGAAGATAAGATATAGAATGTGTTGGAATTTATTCATCTTACTTTTTAACATAAATAGAACAAAATAAATAAGGTTATTAAGTAGCTAATAAATTTCATGATTTAAAGTCATCATCTTTAAAGCACAAAAAACTTCTCCCAATATATGCAAGGCTCTGACAATCAAGTAGTATCAGTAGCATTGAGAAATTGTGATAGAAAAAGAAGAAACTTTCTGTTTGTGTTCCCTGTATTGGATAAAAAGAAGTTTACAGCTGTTAGGTTACAGTCAGCCTGAAAGTGATGAAAGTCACTATTTTCCATATTTTTGGTAATCTAAGGCATACTTGCAGAAGTTTTGCAAAGTACTTCACATTGCTGCTGCTTCAAAAATAGTTTCTCAGATTATCCGTGTAATGAAATACTCAAATCATCAGTTCACAGTCTGGACTGCTGATATTGATCATAGTGAATGAATTTGGGATGACTGTAGGGTAATATCCAATTATATACCATTGATCAAAAAGTTGGGATGGTTGACGAGGGACATATAGAATAGAAGTTAGAGACTTATAGAATTGGGCAGGAAAAAAAAATTGAAAAGGTTGAGTGTAAGAGGGAGAAACTTATGCAATGAATGTATATTTGTTGATCCTTATTCGCAGAATAAAGTGAATAAAAATCGGCATTGAACTACTGAAATTAGTGACATGTATATCGATTCTAAAGCTGGTACAAGAACTAAAGGGAATCTGCAATTTTTGTATACTAATACAAGAAGCATTTGAAATAAGAGGGAAGGATTTTTGGCATTAGTCAGTGCAATCTCACCAAAGTTGTAGGCATTAGTGAAACTTGGCTGTCAGCAGAAGATGTGGTTACTGGAATTGAATGTGATGGATACAGTATTTTCAGGGAGGATAGAGAAGATACAATGGGGGAAGGAGTACTGTTGATGATAGCTGATGAGTTGCAGCCAAAGAAAGTAGTATATCAAGAGGATAGACATGTGAATGATAGTTCATTTGAGGCGGTCTGGTGTGAAATAGTGACCAACGCAAAAAAATATACAATTGGTTGCTGCTATAGGCCAGGGGGTACAGGGGGTGATATTGAATTCATTCATTAGCAAATTAGTGCAATGAGTATAGGGTTAATGATTTATGGGGGATTTTAATTATGGTGATATCAATTGGAAGTATTTTTAGGGAGGATTGGGAAGATAGAATGGGGGGAGGAGTACTGTTGATGATAGTTGATGAGTTGCAGCCAAAGAAAGTAGTATATTATTATTATTATTATTATTATTATTCAGGCCTCCAAGGAGTCAAAAGACTCACCGAGGGAGGTCCTTCCTAAGACATAAAGTCTGTCAAGACTCATCGAGGGGAGGTCCCCCCTTGAGAAACACAAAGTTTATCATACCACTCTTTAAAGTCACTGACCGTTCTCGCTCCCACCACTCCATCAGGCAATGCATTCCACGGCTCAACCACCCTCCACACAAAGAAACCACTCCTTACCCTCTTGCTCACAGTTTCCTTTCGTAACTTCCAGGGATGGCCTCTTGTCATCACTCCTTCCCGCTGATCAACCAAGCGAAAGAACTCCCCAGTGTCAACCCTGTAACCACCTCTCAACAGATTAAAAGTCTCAATCATATCACCTCTCCTTCTTCTATCCGCCAAACTCTGCAGTCCACATTCTCTCAGCCGATCCTCATAACTATCCTTGTACAGTCCTGAAACCATCTTTGTCATCCGTCTTTGTATCCTTTCCACAGTTAATTTATCCCCTTCAAATCCTGGGGACCAAATCTGAGAACAATAGTCCAAGTGTGGTCTGATCAGAGACTTATACAACGGAATGATAACCCTCTTATCTCTGCAGGTCAGTGTCCTTCTCATAATAGCAGCAATCCTCTGTGTTACCTTCACCACCTTTGCAATATGTCCCCTAAACTTCAGGTTTCTATCAATCATCAACCCCAGATCTCCTGTCTCCCCTACTTCCTCCAGTATAACTCCTCCCATAGAGTATGCAGCATCCCATCGATGTTTCCCAAACCTCAAGACCTTACATTTTGCTGCATTAAACTGACACCCCCATTCATTTGCCCATCTATCTAGCTTATTTAAATCCTCTTGCAGGGCTACCACATCTGCGCTATTACTAATAATCCTTCCCAGCTTCGCATCATCCGCAAACAACTGAATATCCCCCTGCAATCCACTGGCTATGTCATTGATATAAAGGTTAAACAATATAGGTCCTAGTACTGAGCCCTGTGGGACCCCACTTGTAACCCTCTGCCTCCTGGAAACTGCTCCACCATACACAACTCTCTGATACCTATCAGACAGCCAATCCTGAATCCAGTTGACCAATCTGACATCCAGACCCATGTGCTGCAACTTAAATATCAGCTTATCATGTGGCACCCTGTCAAATGCCTTTGCCAAGTCTAAGAAAATTGCAGTATATGCCTTTCCCTCATCTAATGCTCTTGTAACTTTATTATAAAAGGCTAGCATATTGCTAAAACAAGAGCGTCCTTTCACAAATCCATGTTGATTCTCACAGATAACATTACTCTCATCTGCCCAATGCTGTACACGGTCCCTCACTACTTTCTCCAAGATCTTAACAACTACTGATGACACACAGACTGGCCTATAATTAGACACTTCCAGTCTGTTACCACCCTTATGCAATGGCACTATCTTACCTTCCTTCCATTCCCTGGGCACCTTTGCCAAAGCCAGACTTTCATTGTAAAGCCACGTTAAAGGTATTGTCAATTCGCTAGCACATTCTCTCAAAACTCGTGGCGAAATACCATCCAGTCCCACAGCTTTACTGACATCCAGAGTACTCAGTATCTGAAACACACTCTCCTCCTGTACCTCCAGACCTCGTACCAGTCCTATCCCTCTAGCATTAAAACTGACTCCTCTAGGATGAAATACTCCAATAAAGTGTTCATTGAACAATTCCACTATGTCCTCTGCATCAGTCACTCTATTCCCATTTTTATCCCACAATATCATTCTTCCACAGTCATTTCTCCTCCTACTGGCCACATAGCTAAAAAATTCCCTAGGATTTTCTTTGGATCTTAGGGCGAATCTCCTCTCATATTCCAGTTTCGCTTTCCTTACCACACGAGTCACTCTTCTGGCCTGTGTCTTATATTCTTCACCCATCCTCTCTTCACCTGTCTCCTTATATCTCTTCCATAGCCTCTTTTTTGCATGCAGTTCCTGTTTAATGTTGTTTGTCATCCACTTTACTCCAAATTGCGCCCTCTTCTTCACTCGTGGTATACAACTTACCATTGCTGATAACAAATATTCTTTCACAATTTCCCATGCACTGTTGATATCCCGGCCGTCCAATTCCTCCCTCCATGAAACTTCCCGAAGTTGACGTCTAAGACTATTATAATCACCTGCCTTATAATTCCACATAAGTTCCCGTCTCTTTGATACTCCTGCATGTCTATTCATTTTCCATGTCAACACCATATGGTCACTCTCTCCAACTGGTGGGAGAGACGTCAACTCAGTTATTATCAACTCTTCTGATGCTATAACCAAATCCAAAATTTTTGAACCTCTTGTTCCCTCTGTTACATGTTGCCTAAGACATTTGTCCCTCAAGAATTCTAGAAATTCCATTCCCCTATTGTTACATGCATCTTCCTCTCTCCAATTTATACTACTGAAGTTAAAATCTCCCATAACAATCATTCTTCTTGCACTTGCCAAACTTAGCTGTCTAAACATCTCCTGGTCCTTATCCTCTGTGCTCCTGGGTCTGTAGCAACACCCCACTAAATATCCTGTCTTGCCTACCTCTACCTCACACCATACGCTCTCAAAATCATTTGTCTCACTTCCTTCCAAATTCTCCACTCTTAGAGGACATAGGTCATCACTTATCATAAGCAGCACCCCACCACCACGCTTTCCCCTCCTATCCTGACGAAAAATGCTATACCCAGCGACTTCTATTCCTGTTTTTACATCCCCTTCTGTCAACCACGTCTCAGTGATCGCAATAATTTTTGGCCAGGCTGATGCTATCTGCGCCACCAATTCCTCTCCCTTATTCCAGATACTCCTGGCATTAGTATACAGCATATAAATGCCATTGTTTCTATACCCAGCCTTATCCCTTCTAGACTCCACTGGGCTCAGTGTTACCTGACATTGTCTCCCTTCTCCCAAGTATCCATTCCCACAAGAGGCCACCCCTGCTATCATCCTCCCTGGGACACACTGACTCGTTCAGAACAGCAATCTCTCCAGATGCCTACGTCCTTCCTCATTCAAATGTAAACGGTCTCTCGCATACAACTCCTCTCTTTCCTCAAACGCACTCCAAGCATCCACATATACCAGTCCTCTCTTGTCACACATTCTCGCTATTATGCCATTCAATATCACCGCTCTTCTGCTCAGCTCATCATTATCATACCTAGGCAACACGCACACTATTTTTCCTCTCTCTGTCTTCTTCCGTACAGTCTCAAGCAAAAATCTCATATTTCTTGCTGCCCGACTTACATTACCACTCAAGTCATTCATTCCTACCATCACAATCATCTCATCCACCCTTTCACCTCTCTTAATTGCCATAGCCACCCTTTCTATTGTTCCTCCTGGCAAACACTCCTCACGCATCCTATCTTGAACACCACGGATCATTGAGTCGCCATACATTATACCTCTTACCATTCCCTCGCTCCTATTGTTTCCATTCTCTCCTCTTCTTTCATTCCCATACCTCTCTCTTCTACTGTTTCCATTCTCTCCTCTTCTAGCATTCCCATACCTCTCTCTCATTCCATCTCTCCTACCATTTCCATTCTCTCCTCTTCTAGCACTTCCATTCTCTCCTCTTCTAGCACTTCCATATCTCTCTCTCATTCCGTCTCTCCTACTGTTTCCATCCTCTCGTCTGCTAGCATTCCCATACCTCTCTCTCATTCCCTCTCTTCTACTGTTTCCATTCTCTCCTCTTCTAGCACCCCCATACCTCTCACTCATACTCCTTAAATTCTCTCTCTCTCCTACTCTGATTTGCCTTGCATTTATCTCTTCCATTCTCCTAATCTTATCTTTCATACTTCTGCTCTCATTCACTAGACATTCCACCTCCTCTTTCAACTCATCTATCTCCCTCTGCAGGTCAGTCACTCTTAATCTAAATTCACTCTCCCATACAAAACCATCTCCTAAACTTCCACAGTCACTGACACCTTCCACACTATCAACTATTATTTTCTCATTCGCTCCTATCATACTACTTGTCTTCCTATTCTCCGTTCCTGGAGCAACAAAGTCGGATATCGATATATCTAATGTATTTATTTCCTCCAACTGCCTGCATTTGGCGCACATACGCTCTCCATATCAGGAGGATAGAATTGGGAATGATAGTTCATTTGAGGTGATCTGGTGTGAAATAGTGACCAATGCAACCAAATATACAGTTGGTTGCTGCTATAGACCAGTGGGTACAGGGGGTGATATTTAATTCATGCATCAGCAAATTAGTGCAATGAGTGCAGGGTTAGTGATTATTATGGGGGATTTTAATTATGGTGATATCAATTGGAAGGAGGAAATATCATGTGGCAAAAAGGAAATAGAATTCATACACCTTCTAAGAGATAATTACTTGAAACAGCAATAACTGAAGAGACTCGTGGTATGAGAGTGTTGGACCCAGTCATTGGTTCAGAGGACATATGCATAAGTAAGGTGTCCTCGTTACCTCCGTTTGGTGAGAGTGAGCATGTCTCAGATACCTGCTATATTGACTCAGATATATTGACTTGGGAGGTTGCAAAATTTGTGGATTTCTTTCTTAAAAAGGGATATATATGGAACTACAGGTTACGTAATTATAACAAAGCTTTGGAGTGAGCTTACAGCTGTCCCATGGCAGAACATATTGCAGGGGAAAGATGTTAGCAGTGGATGGGATAAAATCAGCGGGTATCTGAGGGAGGCAATATCAGAATGTATTCCCCTGGTCAGGAAGACAAACAAGGTAGGCATTAGGTGGATTAGTAGTAGTATCAGGCTTGATCTGCAAAAAAAGAAAATGTTATGGAGAATTTACAAGGAAAAAGGCAATCAGTATATCCATGAGCAGTACAAGGCTTAAGCTAGGAAGGTTACCAGCATAATAAGAAAAGCTAAATCAGATTATGAGAAGACCTTAGCCAAGGAGATCAAGGGTAAAGCCAAAGAGTTCTTCTGCTATGTGGCAAGTAAAAGGAAGAATGACTTTGGAAGGATAACCTTAGTGGGTGCTGATGGTATTAAGGTGACCAATTCAGATGTAATGGTAGAGTTACTGAATGATCACTTTTCAGAAGTCTATCATCCAAGTGAGGATATCTCTGTACCTGTAGCAATAACTAATGTGAGAATTGAAGTTAATAAATCAGAGGTACTTAGTATATGGCAGAATTTAAATGCAAATATTGCTGTAGGTTTAAATGGAATATCAGCTCGAGTGCTGCGTGAATATGCAAAGGAATTGTCGACGCCTCTTACTTGGTTATTTAACTTAAGTTTGAACTGTGATATGATCCCTAGGGAGTGGAAGGAAGGCAAAGTAGGTCATTTGCATAAAGATGACTCTCTGATACTGCAGTAGTTGATTGCAGTCTTCATCTCGGGTGTGGTGATAAAAGTATTGGAGAAGTTGGTTAAAGACAGAATTCAAGAATGGGTAGATCAGAATATGATACTCTATAGGGGCCTATTACTTCTGGATTTTACTAAGGCTTTTGACAGGATACCCCATGGAATACTGTTGTGCAAATTAGAGCAGATAGAGATGGATACTAAACTGGTGATATGGATAAGAGAATGGCTCATGGAGAGATACCAGAAAGTAGTGTATTGAGGAGCAGAGTCCAGGATGAGGCAGGTGACCAGTGGTGTGTCTCAGGGCTCGGTGCTTGGGCCGTCATTATTTAATTTCTACATAAATGATATAGGAAATGACTTGAAGGGAGATGTTCAGTTGTTTGCTGATGATGCAAAGTTGCGTAGCGAAATAAAAAATCAAGCTGATGTTGAGAGTTTGCAGAATGATTTAAATAAGCTGGCAAAATGGGCAAAAGGTAATGGATTTCAGTTCAATGTGGAAAAGTGTAAAGTTATGCATTTTGGGATTAAAAGATTACCAGCTTGTACTACATTGATGGAATGGTACTCCCAGAGATTGATGAGGCTAAGGACTTAGGGGTGTTGGTGGATAGGGAAATGAAGTTCAGAGGACACATTGCTAAGGTGTTCAAGATTGCACATAGGATTACTTGGTTAATATCCAGAGATAAAGAGGTTACTATTCCCCTTTATAAGGCATTGATACTTCAACATTTGGATTACTGTGCTCAAATCTGGTTACCTGAATTCCTTGGAGATGAGGAGATTGTGGAGAGGGTTCAGAGGAGAGTGACCAACTTGGTGAATGATGTAAAAAATGCTCCCTACATTGATAGATTGAGAGCTTGTGGATTGCAGAGGTTGGTTGATAGGCAGAGAAGAAGGGATATGATAGAAACATTTAAATTACTAAAAGGTTTTTATAAGATTGATGTGCAGGGGAAATATTTCAGCTGTGTGATAGTGATGGAAGAACAACAGGTCATCCCTGAAAGTTGAGGAAAAGTGTATTTAACAAGAGTGTGAGAGCGAGGATTTTCACCTGGAGGGTCGTAATGAGTGGAATGCATTGCCTGACTCATTTGTGAGTTCTTTGTCTGTAAATGAATACAAAAAGAGATATGATAGATATTGTTTTGATAGTTTGGGTTTCCCGCAGTAGTCAGTAGTTTTCCTATTGACTCTATGGAGATACCTGTAATAATAATAAATAATGGACTGAAGTTATACACCCTTTATGGAAAGTTGTTCTTTTTCATATATCTTGCCATATGCAATTTTTTAATATAATTTTTGAAAAAATGTTATACAACGTAATTTTAGACCATGCCTGTCAGTGTCATTTACATGCAATTCTTTTTATAAATCTTTGTTTTCTCCCTTTTATTATTATTATTTTCATCACAAGACCCCCATGGAGTCAAACCTTCATTGTGGGAGATCCATTCAGTTCATCATGCCGTGCCTTAAACACAATTAAATTCTCTGCAGACACCATACTCTCAGACAATTATTATTATTATTATTCAGGCCTCCATGGAGTCAAAAGACTCATCGTGGGAGGTCCTTTCTAAGAAACACAAGTCTCTCGAGACTCATTGAGGGAGGTCCCTCCTATGAAACACAAAGTCTTTCATACCACTCGTTAAACGCATTGACCGTTCTCGCTCTCACCTCTCTATCAGGCAATGCATTCCATGGTTCAACCACCCTCCATGCAAAGAAACCACTCCTCACCCTCTTTCTCACAGTTTACTTTCGTAACTTCCAGGGATGGCCCCTTGTCATGACTCCTTCCCGCTGTTCAACCAAGCGAAAGAACTCCCCAGTGTCAACCCTGTAACCACCTCTCAACAGTTTAAAAGTCTCAATCATATCACCTCTCCTTCTTCAATCCACCAAACTCTGCAGTCCACACTCCCTCAGCCGATCCTCATAACTAACATTGTACAGTCCTGACACCATCTTTGTTATCTGCCTTTGTACCCTTTCCACAGTTAATTTATCCCCTTCAAATCCTGGGGACCAGATCTTAGAACAGTAGTCTAATTGTGGTCTGATCAGAGTCTTATACAACAGAATGATAACCATTTTATCTCTGCAGGTCAGCGCCCTTCTCATTATTGCAGCAATCCTCTGTGATACCTTCACTTCCTTTGCAATATGTACCCTAAATTTCAGGTTTCTGTCAATCATCAACTCCAGATCTCTTGTCTCCCCTACTTCCTCCAGTTTAACTCCTCCCATAAAGTATGCAGTGTCCCAAACCTCAAGACCTTACATTTTGCTGCATTAAACTGATACCCCATTCATTGCCCATCTATCTAGCTTATTCAAATCCTCTTGCAGGGCTACCACATCTGCACTATTACTAATAACCCTTCCCAGCTTCGCATCATCTGCAAACATCTGAATATCCCCTTACAATCCACAGACAATGTCATTGATATAAAGGTTAAATAATATAGGTCCCAGTACTGAACCCTGTGGAACCCCACTTGTAATCTTCTGCCTCTTGGATATTGCTCCACCATACACAACTCTCTGATACTATCAGACAGCCAATCCTGAATTCAGTTGACCAATCTGACATCGAGACCCATGTGCTGCAACTTGAATATCAACTTATCATGTGGCACCCTGTCAAATGCCTTTGCTAAGTCTAGGAAAATGGCAGTATATGCCTTTCCCTCATCTAATGCTCTTGTAACTTTATCATAAAAGGCTAGCATATTGCTAAAACAAGAGCGCCCCTTCACAAATCCATTTGACTCTCACAAATAACATTACCCTCATCTGCCCAATGCTGTACACGGTCCCTCACTACTTTCTGCAAGATCTTACTAACTACTGATGACACACAAACTGGCCTATAATTAGACAATTCCAGTCTGCTACTGCACTTATGCAATGGCACTATCTTACCTTCCTTCCATTCCATGGGCACCTTTCCCGCAGCCAGACTTTTATTAAAATGCCAGGTCAAAGGCACTGTCAGTTCCCTAGCACATTCTCTCAAAACTCGTGGTGAAACACCATCCAGTCCCACAGCTTTACTAACATCCAGAGTACTCAGTATGTGGAACACACTCTCCTCCTACACCTCTGAATCTCGAACCTGCCCTATCCCTCTAGTATTCAAATTGACTCCTCCAGGATGAAATACTCCAATAAAGTGTTCATTGAACAATTCCACTATGTCCTCTGCATCAATCACTCTATTCCCATTTTTATCCCTCAATGTTATTCTTCCACAGTCATTTCTCCTCCTACTGGCCACTTAGCTAAAACATTCCCTAGGATTTTCCTTGGATCTAAGGGCTAATCTTTTCTCATATTCCAGTTTCGCCTACAATGCATTCCAATCATTGACAACTCTCCATGCAAAAAAACCTACTTCTTAATCCCTTGTTCATGTCCTCCTTATACAGCTTCCAGGGATGACCTCTTGTTCTTTTCCATTCTAACACCGTTTTATGAAAAACTTCTTAATGTTAATCCTATAACAACTCCTTATCAACTTTTATGTCTCTATCATATCACCCTTCTTCCTCCTATCTACTAGACTCTGCAAATTGCATCATCTAACCCAGTGTTTCTCAATCTGTGGTCTGTGACGATAGGACACGTGGTCTGCAGGCAGACATAAATTGAATAAATATCCATAATAAGCAGAAAAATATCTATATCCATATAAACGTAAAAATTGCAAAATATTTAAAAATAACAAGTGTAATTAACTCTATATTTAAACCTAACCTAGTTCTAAAACAAACCAGAGAAGTATACAATACATTAGTCCTACCAGTCTTATTGTATGGAAGTGAAATCTGGACGATAAAACAAAAAGACAAACAAAGATTAATAACAGCAGAAATGAAGTTTATGAGAAAAACTGCAAAGTATACTCTATTTGATCATGAAATAAACGAAGAAATTATGAAAGAATTAAACCCAGAATCAGTAATCGAAAAAATTAAAAAATGTAAACATAAATGGATGGAACACGTTCAAAGAATGAAAATGGAAAGATTATCAGACCTAGCCTTAAAGTACAAGCTATTATGAAAAAGAAAACAAGGATGTCCTCTTAAAAGATTCAACGATGACTTCTAAGGCCGGAACAGGCCAAGCTAGGCCTAAATCCTTGATATGCATGATGATGATGATCAATATACAGGGTGTTCGGGATAAATTTGACATATTTATAATTAATTATATTTTTCCGTAAGTTACATGTATTAACACACACTTCTCTTCATTTAAAAGGTTGGACCCTTCTTCATTCATATACAAGATGTCAGAAAGGATGGATAGCTGGAACCCACCTGAATCATGGAAGAGAATAACTTGTATCATGATGATTCGTGCCGGCCATCAAAATAAGGATATTTCGACTGCTGCCCAATGCTCCCTGAATACAGTAAAAACAATCAGGCATGAACTAGAGACTTGCAATGGTGACTACGAGGATGTAGCAAGAAGAAAGATCCCTAGCAGACGATCTGATTGCGTTCGTACAGCAGAATTCCTCGCAAATCTGCAGGAACAGGTGTTGAAGATCCCTGGCATTGGAATTCGGGCTTTGTCATGTGAAATGAATGTTGCAGCCTCTACTATGAAGCTTGCACTCAATGAAGACCTCCGCTACTACTCATACAAGCGCCGCAAAGGTCAGCTGCTTACAGAAAAGGCCCGTGAAAAACGTTTGATAAACGCGAAGAAATTTCTAAGCAAAGTGAAACATCCTGCGGAACCACAAACAATCTGGTTCTTTTCCGATGAGAAAAACTTTTGCCAGGATCAAAAACACAACACGCAGAATAACAGATGGCTTGCATACAGTACAAAGGACATTCCTCGTGTAATGCAGACTAAATTTCCCCAAACTGTGATGGTTTTCGGATGTGTATCCTCTGAAGGCAATGTGATGCCTCCGCATTTTTTCCAAGAGGGCCTCAGGTTGACTTCAGATGGCTACGTGGAGTTGCTAAACACTGTAGTCAAGCCCTGGATAACAAGGGTAGCCAATGGTAGGCCGTATGTATGGCAGCAGGATTCGGCCCCTTGCCACACCTCTGGGAAAAGTCAAAAATGGTTGTCTGAAAATTTCTACGACTTCACCAGTCCAAATGTTTGGCCTCCAAACTCCCCAGACCTTAACCCCATGGATTATTTTGTATGGGGCGCAGTTGAAAAAGACACCAATCGCACTTCCAGTAATACAAAAGCCCAGTTAATGGATAAAATTAAAACAGTTTTTGCGGCCCTTCCCAGGGAGACTGTAGCATCAGCTTGTTCGAGGTTCCGAAGCAGGATTGAAGCTGTGATCGATGCTAATGGTGGTTATTTTGAGTAAATCTTGTTGATAATATTGTAATTAACTCTGCCTGTAATGTTTTTTGTCAATTCATTAAATTTAATAGACACAAAGAAGATTTTCTTTTTCCTTACGAAACTGTCAAATTTATCCCGAACACCCTGTATATATATATATATATATATATATATATATATTTTTTTTTTTAATTATCCAAACAAAACAAATTAAAATTGAATAAGTAAATAAAATTATTGAAATAAAATGGATAATTAAAAAACCAACAAATAGTAGATGAATGGCGAGTAATAAAAGAGGGGTGAAGTGAACCAAAATATGTTTTTTTGCTTCTGCCCTCCCTTGTTGTTTTGTCAGATTTCAAGTAAACATAGTTATCTACATTTCACCCAATTGCTTGTTGTTTATTGATTTTTATTATTGAAAAGTTTCCTCCTTCAACCTAGGTTTAGTATATTTTCAGAAGTGCTAACTGATACTTGGACAAAGTATATCGTGAGTTAATCCCAATATTTATATATTTTTCGGAAAGTTTTTTAATAATGGAAAAGTGGCTTAGAACTAGGACTTTGGAAAGAAAAGCAAATGAAACAGGTGATGCTAACCCTAATTGTGATACACGTGTTTCAATGGTGAGCAAATCTGATACTATTAAAGTTGAAGAAACAAGCAATTCATAGAAAAAATACAGTATAACAGTTCATATTTGGAAATTGGGTTTACTTGGTGTGGAGATGAAAGTGAATAGAAACCTGTGTATTTTGTGTTATGAAATATTGTCAAACGAGTGCATGAAACCTGCAAAACTACAATGACATTTAGAAACTAAACATTGTGATGTGTAAAATAAGCCAATTGAATTTTTTTAGCTGCGCTTAGGGAATTAAATCATGGGAAAATATAGTTTCAGTCATGGGTTCAATTAATAGCAAGGCACTGGAAGCATCAAATCTCTTAAGTTTGTGCATAGCGAAAACAAGGAAATCTCATTCTATCGGGAAAATTTACTACTTTCAGTTATAAAAGATGTGGTAAAAACTATTTTTGGGAACAAGATACTAAAAGATCTTGATTTGATTCCTCTTTCAAATGACACTGTCTGTCAGAGAATTAATGATATGGCAGGTGACGTAGATTCTCAGTTAATTGAAAGAGTTAAGAAGAGCCCTTATTATGCATTACAAATAGATGAGACTACTGATGTTACAAATGATGCGCAGTTAATATGCTACATAAAATATGCACGTGATAACAACATTCATAACGATATTCTGTTTTGTAGAACTTTGTCATCCTGAAACAACTGGAGAAGAAATATTTCACACTCTCAATAATTACATAATACACAAAGGGATCCAGTGGGAAAAATGTATGGGCTTCTATTCGGATGGAGCTCACAACCTTACAGGCAGGCCTAGTGGGGTTGTATCTAAAGTCAAGGAAGTAGCTCTGGATATGAATTGGGTATATTGTTTCATACATAGGGAAGCGTTATCCTCCAAAGGAATGCCACCAGAATTTAATTGCTATACAACACTGTGAAGCTAGTTAATTTTATTAAGACTTGACCATTAAATAACAGGTTATTTTCAGTACTCTGTGATGAAACGAGCAGTGATATATACAACTTATCTCGGGTCTGTGTTAGTCCTAAGGGGGTGGAAAGAGGGAGAAATAGTATCACTGCATAAAGGAGGTTCCAAGACTGCTGTTGTAAATTACCGACCGATTAGCATATCAGAAATCATTGTCAAGGTCTCAGAGAAATTAGCCAAGAGAAAAATACAGGATTGGATAGATGAAAATGGGATACTGTATGGGGGGCAACATGGTTTTGTGAATAAATCATGCCTCAGTAATTTGCTCACATTTTATAACACAGTGATGGCTGAACTGGATAAGGGTAATGGGTTTACAGTGATTCTACTGGACCTTGCTAAGGCCTGCAGCATATGGAGATGGATATAGGGTTGGTGAGAGGGATGGGAGGGTGGTTGATGGAGATATCAGAGAGTGGTTTATTCAGGAGTAGAGCCCAAAAGATGGCTGTTGACTAGTGGTATGCCACAGGGTACTGTTCTTGGACCACTACTTTTCAATTTGTTCATTAACGATATAGGAAAGGTTCTGAGAGGAAGTGTTCACTTGTTTGCTGATGATGCAAAGTTGGGTAGAGAAATAGTCAGTGCACAGGATGGCAGAATTTTGCAAGATGATTTGGATAGTTTGGTAGACTGGACTAAGGAAAATGGATGTGAATTTTAATGTGGCAAAGTATAAGGTTATGTATTTTGGGGTGAAAAGATTAGCAGCAGTATATCACATTGGTGGAACTGTACTCCAGAAAATTGATGAGGCGAGAGATTTAGGAGTGTTGGTGGATAGGGAGTTGAAGTTTAGGGGGCACATTGCAAAAATGGCTAAATCAGGTCATCAAATCACTGGTTGCTGAAAAATACTTTAACAAGCAGAGACAAACAAGTTATTGTTCCTCTGTATCGAGCCTTAATAAGACCCCGTTTAGACTACTGTGCCCAGATAGGAGAGGATCCAGAGACGAGTGACCAAGATGATAGCAGGTCTATGGAATGAACCTTATGAGAACAGGTTGAAGATTTGTGGGTTGCAGAAATTGGTTGATAGGCAGAAAAGGGGTGATATGATTGAGACATTCAAATTACTGAAGGGTTTCTATAAGATTAATTCAGAAGATATTTTTGAGAATAGGACTGGTGGTGGGAGGACTAAGGGCCATACATGGAGGCTGGGCAAGAATGTGGTTAGCAAGGGTGTTAGAGCTAGGCTTTTTACTTGGAGAGTGGTGAATGAGTGGAATAAGCTACTAGAGTCTGTTGTGGGTGCCATGACTGTGAATGAGTTCAAGGCGAGGTATGATAGATACTGTGTGAATGGCAAATAGTTGTTCTTGACATGATGTTAGGGCCTCACTCAATGAGTCTGTCAACTCCTTGGAGTTGCCCATAATAATAATAATAACTTTTGCCTCATTCTGAAATTCGCCAGCTTTCCAGGTACAAACTACTAACAAGGTTATTTTAATTAAGTTTTACTTTTTACAAATAAACGTAATTCTGATTTTTCATTGCTACTTGTTGGCGTAGCATGGTTATCAACACTATCCTATCTTTCAGATATTTTTTCCGAAATTAGATGAACTAAAAGACTCCCTTCAGGTAAATTCTTCAACTGTTCTTGATGCCTACAACAAAATAAAGGCATTTGAGAAAAAACTGGTGTTATGGATTAGTTATATACAATACAGACAATTTTCACTTTTTATAACATTGGAATCCTTTTTAGCAGAAAATGATATTTTTGTGTTTGTGAGTTTCTGGATAGGGTTTGTGACCACCTCAAAAATCTGAAGCAGAATTTTGAAACATATTGTCTGAATAACATTTATAAGAAATGTCTGTCTGTTCAGTGAGGAAAATTTCGATCCATTCCAGGCTTACTCTCATGAGAACACCCTTTCATTATCGAAAAAAGAACAGTTAACTGAGCTTTTGAGTGACAGTGTGCTTAAAATGCAATTCTGTGATCTTGGTTTGGCTCGAACCAAGATGTCGCCTTCAATGAGAAGTGAATTTCCCGAATTATCTGAAGAAGCATTGAAAATCATCATGCGGTTTTCTACAACATATCTTTGTGAGAAAGGATTTTCATTGCTCCTTCAAATAAAAACAAAATACAGAAATCGTCTTAGTGTGTGTTCCAATCTTCGACTGAAGTTGACCAAAATTGAGCCAGATATCCAGGCTCAATTTTGGTCAACTTATCATCACTAGTGAACCAAGTTTTATCACAGAAAACTTGATAAAATTTGATGTATTACTGGATGAAGTGTGAATTTAGAAGAACGGATTAGGGTTGCTAGTTTTATGTGTGGTTTAATTGTGATGTAAAGATAGTATTTATTTAGCTTTGGTTATCTTTCTCATATGGCAGTACTGTGTAAAGTCATTACGAGGCTGAAAGATTAATTGGTTTTGGAGTTAGCAGTAATGAAGCACTCCTGAAACCTCAGAAATTATTATTACAATAACATTGAGTCTACTGACTCCATGTCAGTGGCGCACCCAGGGAGGGGGGCCAAGAGGCTCCCCCCAAAAAAAAAAACTAGAAAATTTTCCAAAAATCTTTTCTAATTAAAATTTTTTTTTATTTATATTGTGTCATGTCTTCTCTTTCTATATTACTTATGAATTAGCAGTCACATAAGGTGGTAATACCCTATAGCTCTCGGGAATCATGGCCACTGTTGAACACGAGGCGAACGAAGTATTGCTCTGTCGGACCGAGCGCTACTTCGTTTGCCCGAGCCAGGCCAAAGGAGATCGTGGGTATCATGTATTGGCGATCACTGCAGATATTTAGTGTCATGTCTTCTCTTTCTATATTACTTATGAATTAGCAGTCACATAAGGTGGTAATACCCTATAGCTCTCGGGAATCATGGCCACTGTTGAACACGAGGCGAACGAAGTATTGCTCTGTCGGACCGAGCGCTACTTCGTTTGCCCGAGCCAGGCCAAAGGAGATCATGGGTATCATGTATTGGCGATCACTGCAGATATTTAGTCATAGGACGTATGCAATGCATAGTGTGTATTCTCAAATCATATACTTAACTCCCCCCCCCCCGCCAAGATTAAATCCTGAGTGCTCCGCTGCTCCATGTTATGGTTATTTAATTCTGATTTTCATTCATAGCCTTATTATCCTCACCTTTTTACTTTGCATCACTCTGTCCTGCCATAATTACTTCCTCAACTTCATGTCCATCTTCTTCCTATCCTTTGATGTCCTGCTTTTCAACCTTTCTCTGACCCTTGGCAAACAACAATATCTCCAAATGTCCAAACTCCAAACCCATTCAAATGTGATCCATCAGCTTTAAACTATTCTAACTTCCCTTCAAATTCACTCCATACATGCACCAATTGAATACCCTTTCCCTGACACAATTCAGCCATCTTGTCATTCACAGTTTTGTATCATTGCTATCCTCTCTCTCAGTTCACTGTTATCATATGTGCACAAACTAACCACTCCTAATGGCACTGTTATCCTTCATCCCCAGCAACAATTTTTCAAATTCCTTTCCACATTCTTTGTCTCATTATCCAAATCATTTGTGCCCACTACCATTAATTCTTATTGTTTACTATATCTTTAATGATTGAATCTCCATATAATGCCACCCTGTCATCCTTGGATACTTGCTTCTTCCTATTGTTTACATCATTTAATCTCTTCTTTAGAAATTCAGTTTCCTTTTGCATGCATTAAACCTCACTCTTCATTTTCATGAACTCTTACCTGAGCTCTTCTGCTTCACTTCTATTATTGTTGTCACCAGTAGTTCCATCCATTTTCTGATTACTCCTGTTGACACCATTTTCATTTTTGGAATGTCCTAACCTGCCATCACATTTCTTGCATACTGTAATATGTTCCTTCTTCTTATTTAACATATGAGCTCATAAATCCATAACATTTTTGGATGCATATATATGTGACAATTGTCATGGCATATTTCACAGTATGACAGCATTAATTTAACAAAAATTGCGAATGCGGTTATTTTAAGACCATTTCCAAAAGTGCTATAAACTTTTTATTTAGCAGCACATAGTAATTGGTCTGAAATCAGTTATATATGGCAATGTCAGATTATACCTCGAAGGTTAGAGGAAATAAATAAAAAGTTTATAGCAGTTTGCCTTGTGCTGAGTGAATTATGTGGGAGCTGCTAAGAAATAGGATGCTATGGTAGAGATATAATGAACAGTCCTCACTAATACAAAGTGCAAGGCACAGGCTAAGAATGTGATTAATGTGTTGAAGAGAAATTAACATGAATAGAGATTGGCTGATGCAGCAAGGCAAAACCTTAGGGAATTTTACAGTTATGCTCTTAGTAAAAGAAAGGGTAAATATGGAAGACCGACTTTAGTTTGCTGGAGATGGAGCATGGGTCTCATCCACGGAAGATATAGTGGAAATGTTCAATGAGTATTTCATTAGTGTATTAAATGTTGAGGATGGGAATAATGTTGATAATCGGAAAGAGGACCAAACACTGCAGGTTCAACAATGCAAAGTATTTAGAATTTTAAGTAAGGCTGGTCTTAATAAAGCAGTAGTGCTGGATCTGATATCACTGCATGCATTACATTAATGTATGAAAGAGCTGGCCAAACTGACAACACAAACTGACCAATTAAGTACTCCTAACTTAGTTGGTCAGTTTGTGTCTGGCAAACAAGAACAGACCTGGAAGAGTGGAGAAAAGGGAAAATAATACCACTGCACATGGGAGAATTCAAGTCGGTGTTGTTGAGCCATAAACCAATATACATAACAGGTGAAGATGTTAGAGAGGATAGTTAGTGACAGAATAAGAACTTGATTCATGAGAATGGAAATCTTTCTAGAGAGGAGTATTGGTTTGTTAAGAAAAGATCTTGCTTTAGTAACTTGATCACATTATATAACAGGGTGTCAATCATATTAGACTGAGGAAATGCTCATACAATGATTTTTCTCGAATTTGCTAAGCATTTGAATGATTTCTACATGATAAACTACTGTTGAAATTGAGCAGGATGGATAGTCAATTAGTTGCTTAATTACAGAGATGGTTGATAGATGGGATCTAGTATGTATGAGCAGTGTGCCAAAAATGAAAGGTGACAAATGGAGTGCCACAGGTTCTAGAACCACTGTTATTTAATTTATATATCATTAATATATGTTAATGTTTGAGAGGAAATATTCGTTTATTTGCTGATGATGCTAAATTAGGAAGAGCAATGTCAGGAAGCTCTGATGTAATGTTGTTACATGAAGATTTGAATTTGGGCTGATAAATAATAATCAATAATTTCCCCAATCTACGACCTTCTCTTCAAAAATATTTTAGTAATGTTATCATCATCCCCTATGTCTAGAATCTCCAGAATCCAGAAATATCCAGAATCTTAAAGAAATACAATCTTTGCACCACTTTCAATCCCTACTTAAAACTAGCTGCCCTTTCTGCTCCACTAAAGACAAATTCCTTCCACTCTCAGTTCTAGGTGTATATAGAGTTCCATGTTCTTGCAAGTTGGCTACTAGAGACAGATAGGAAGATCAGCTACCATCTGAATGGAAGAACATAAAAACTACATCTGCAGTCATGACTATGAGTTGTATCCAAAGCATGGTATTGCAGACCACGCTTTGGATACAACTCACAGAATCAGTTGGAAAAAAGACCATCATGCTCCATCACAGTAAATTTAGAAGAGAAAGACTGTTTTTAGAATCTGCTGCTGCTCTTAAAAATCAGCCGGATTTAAATAAATATGGTTGTATAAAACTTTCCAAAATATGGGAAACATTAATATTTTGAGATACTAGTTTACATCCTAGGCTGCCAACAGGTGTTCATAGAGGGTGTCCCATCTAATTAGGACTCCACATGTTTCATTTAGTTTTGTGCTGCCTTTGTGTGTGTGTGTGTGTGTGTGTGTGTGTGTGTGTGTGTGTGTGTGTGTGTGTGTGTGTGTGTGTGTGTGTGTGTGTGTGTGTGTGTGTTACACATCTCAATTTGTACTCCTTGACAATGCCTCTGTAACTGAGATGAAATATTGGAAGCATTAAATACTACATTTAATCATTCCCCAGTGCTGTTTTACTCCATTAAACTTTTATCATGAAGGTTTATTATATTGAATGAAGTTTGCTTAGGAAGTGAAAGAGGAGAGGGATCTGGTGATCTTGTTGGATAGGGAACTGAAGTTCATAGGACTCATCACAAAAGTTGTTTATGCTACCCAAAAAATTGCTGATATAATGTGAAGAACCCTGACATGTTGAGATATGGTGTTGATACTTATGTGTAAGTCAGGGTGGAAGGGGTGGTGAAGCACAATACATAGCCTCTCCCACTCAAATATCAACTTCACCTTCCCATGGGCCATCCTGTTCTAAAAGTACAAATGAGGCACTGCTGACCAAGTATGGGCAGTATAACCCTAACAGAGTAAATGCTGTTAGATCTGCCTGTTCAGAGGTGTTAGGTAGCAGCCTTACCACTGGACTTACCCAGTGACAGGTTAGTAACCTGCCCTGGGGAAATTCAAAATACTTTCAAGTCTTATGCAAAGAAAAGCTGGATGGACTATCATGGAAAAGACCAAAATTAAGAAATGGTAAACAAAATTGGTAAAAGGAACACATAATGAAGATTGCAACATGGAATGTGAGAAAAAGAACTTGATAAACAACTAAACCAAGCTATAAAGATATGTATAGTAACAGAAACAAAGAAAAAACAAAAAGATACAAAAACAACTATATCTATATACAAATCTACAGTGGGGTAAAAAAAAAAAAAGAGCAAAAGCAAGTATAATGATTATGGTACATAAATCCTAAAGAATAATATTGTATATTACAACTATTTGAATGAAAGACTAATAGAAATTATTAGACTCAAGACATTGAGAGGCCACATAACAATAATTGGTGCATATGCACCAGAAGAGGGGGAAAGAAGAAGACAGTAATATATTTTATAAAGAATTACAGAATGCCATAGATAAAACAAACCAAACTGATTATTTACTACTAGCAGGAGATTTAAATGCCAGAATAGGAAACAAAAAATACAAAACAAACATAAGTAAATTTGGCAAAGATACATGTAATCAAAATGGTCGCAGATTGCACAATTTTGTCATTTATAATGATATGAGAATAATGAATTCAGTGTTTAAACACAAGGAAATACATAAATATATTTGGTCAGCCAGAGGATACAAATCAGTAATTGACTACGTTATCGCAAATTTTAAATTAGCGGAGTTAATTTTAGATGTAAGAGGATATTGAGGCTTTGAATTAAACTCTGATCATTATATGGTATCAGCAAAAATTTGATTTAATCCAAAATGACTAAAAACACATAAAATTGAAAATTCTTATCAGCCAAGCTACAAAATTTCTTCATTACAGGATCCCTAGTTCTGTTTATAAACAGAAACCACACATGAATCAAGTGACATAGAAGATGAATGGGAAAATTTGAAACAAATTCTCACAAAGCAGCAACAGGATTAAAAAAAATGGATTAGAAAAAGAGGACTATGAGATTGGAGCAAAGAAATAGAAAATATAATAAAAACAAAAAAGGACAGTTACCAGAAATAGCTAAATTCCAAAACAATAGAAGCAGAAATAGAGTATAAAAGAAACAGTGCAATTTGAAAATGAGAAGTAAGGAAAAAACAGAGAGAGAGAGATGGTACAATTTCATAACAGATCTAGAAAAGGATTTATTTAAGCCACAACCAAAACTTATAAAGTAATAAAATGCATGAATAAGGAAATAAAAGAAAATATAAAAATACAAACAATAGAGTTAGAAAAATGGGTGACCTATTTCCAAAATCTCTGGACAGATGAGGACAATGAAATAAAATTTTATAAGACAAAGAATGACCTAATAGAAAATATCACAATGTTAGAACTGAAAAAGAACTGAACAATAAAGAAGATGAAAAATAGGAAAACACCAGGAGAGGACAATATAAATATAGAACTATACAAAAATGCAGGTGAAAAATTTAATAAAAGACTTCTGAAATTTTTTAATGTTTGGATGTCTGGAAAAACTCAACTCTTGGAAAGAAGCACTGGTTATACCAATTATAAAAAAAGGAAATAAAGACAATTGCAATAACTAGGGGAGTTAGTTTACTGAATACAAGATATAAAATATATGCAGGAATATTAAAAGAGAAGCTAAGCAGTATTGTAGAGGACAAACTACTAGAAGAACAAAATGGTTTCCGAAAAGGCCGATCATGCATAGATCCAATTTTTACTTTAAAATGATTAATAGAAAAGAGAAGAGAATTTCAAAAAGTAACACACGTGACCTTTATTGATTATGAAAAAACGTTTGACAAATTTAGTAGACAAAAATTGTTTAAAATATTAACTGATTTAAACTTACCAAACCAACTTTTACAATCCATTCAAGAAATATGTACAGGAAATAAAATAGCAGTTAAATTAGAACACATCTCAGAATGGAAAGATATATCAAGAGGAGTACGACAGGGATGTGCCCTCTCACCTCTGCTTTTTCAATATATATATATATATATATATATAATTATAACAATCTGGAAACAGTATAACCCATTTGGTATAGAAATAACCCCATAAATGCAAATGGATACACTACTATTTGTAGATGATCAAATAGTATTAGGTACATCAGAAGATGATTTACAAAGATCATTAAAATCATTAAATGATATCTCAAAACATTATAATATGACAATATCTAAAGAAAAAACAAAAATAATGGCATTCAAAGGAGAAAACCCAATAAGAAATAAAATAATGATAGATAATACAATATTAGAACAAGTAAATACTTTCAGATACTTGGGATGTGATTTATCATACAAAGAAGAAAAAGACATAGACACTAAAATATCAAACTTTGTCAACATAAATGGCATAATAAATAATATATTTAAGCCATCCTTAGTACAAAAACACACTAGAATCAGACTATATAATGTCTTGTCAAAACTCTACTATATGGAAGCAAAACATAGACCATAAAAAGGAAAGATGAAAAACTAATTCAAACAGCAGAAATTAAGTTCCTCAGAAAAACAGCTGGATATACCAAGTGGGACCATAAAACAAATGGAGAAATCTTACAATCCCTGAAAATAAAACCAATTAATACTATATAAGACAGTATAAACAAAAATGGCTAGAACATTTAAATCGAATGGACAACAGCAGACTACCAAAAATATTATACAGATACAAAATTAGTGGAAAAAGAAGACGCGGAAGACCAAGAAAGAGATGGCATGAGACCAGAACAGGCCACTTGGCCTAAAATCAATGTTAGGAAGAAGAAGACTTCTGTGTAAGTCACTAATCAACCCGCATTTAGATTTCTATGCATAGATATGAATAACAGAGAAACATTAGTGAGAGAGAGTAAATGTATAGCCAAGTAACTAAGACTGTCTCAGGACTCTGTAATGTTGAGTATGAAGACAGATTAAGGGAATAGGGATGTGATCTTCAGAGCTTCGTAGATAATAGGAGAAGAGGTGATATAACTGAAACACATAAGTTGGTGTGATGAGCCTGTCAGTTAGATTGAAGTAAATATTCCAGAGAATAATTGGTAAGGGATTGAGAGGTCATCACTAGAAACTGTATAAAGGTCATATGAGTAAGGAAGTGAAATGAAAATTTTTGCATGGCTAGCATTGCATGGAGATTTTTTGCATGGCTTGTATTGAATAAATGGAAATGCATTGCTATCATCAAAATAATAATGAAAACTAAATTAGATAAGTAACAACAGAACAGTGAGAGAAAATATTCAAGAAAAATGCATTCAGGTGCAGCTATTAGTTGAAACAGGAAAAAAAAAAAAAAGCCATAACTTTAAATGTAGAAAGGAAATTTGGAGAATATATTTGACCAGAAATTCTCATATATGAAGTTACATTGTTTATACTGCATAATTCAGAAGGCCTGATTAGAAAGTTGAATTCCTGATGATTTGAAAAAAGCTCTTATAGTACCCATCTATAAAAAGGGAAATAAAACTAAAGATGAGAATTACAGAGGAATTTCCATATGGAGTGTTCCACATAAGATTTATTCAAGTATATGCATGACAAAATGTGAAAGATGTATCACTGAACAGGAGATGAGAGAATGTATGGATTTGTAGAAAGTGCAATATTTTATTAGGCTACGAGTTGTCAGCCAATACAAAACAGACTGAAGGAATGAAAGTTAACATAAATGAAAGAAATATAAATAGAACAAAAGATAGTGAGACTGAAGGAGTGAAAGAATGCAAGAATGGAGGAATGAAACTAAGTGATGTGGAAGCGAAATGAAGTAGGAACAAAAAACAAAAGAAAGGTGCAGCAGAACAAGAGGTATAAAGACTATGGAAGCAATAGAGTGAAATTTCCAGAATGTGAGATTTGAAGAAAGAGGTGTTCAAAATGAAAAATGAAATGAAGAATGTGTCGAGGAATATTAGACATTTAGTGAAACAAATGAAAGAGTGTAAAAGAATAGAATGAAAGATAAAAGAGATGATGAATGATTTGAGAATAGTAGTGTTTGAGTACCAGATCTCTGTTTTATTAATTGCATAATTAGTACCTTTTTGTCAATGGTATTGGATTTTTCACCCACCAGAAACAGAAAAAGTTGTTCTTGAGTTCAGTGGTGCACTCAGGATCTAATCTTGGGGGGGGGGAGTTTGAGTAGACACTACGCATTGCATACGACCTATGATTGAGCATCTGCAGTGATTGCCAATACATGAAATCCGTGATCTCCTCAGGCCCGGCTCAGGCAAACGAAGTAGCATTCGATCCTCCCAAGCACTACCTTGTTCGCCTTGTGTTCACAGTGGCCGTGCTTCCTGAGAGCTATGCGACCGCTAATTCATAAGTAGTATAGAAATAGAAGACATGACACAGCATAAATAAAAAATTAATTTTAATTAGGAAAAGATTTTTGGAAAAATTTTCTGGTGTTTTTTTCCTTTTTCTTTTTTTTTGGGGGGGGGGGGGGTGGGCTGGGTGCACCAATGCTTGTGTTTCTTATTGGGTGCACAAGACACATTTCACACTTTTCTCCATTTTTGGATTTTTGTGTTTACTGATACGATGTTGTGCAGTGTCCTCCAGTTAAAATTGTGTCTGGAGGGGTAAGTGTACTTGAAGTGCCAATTTTTCCATTTCCTTTTTTTGTGGGAGTGTGTCCGTTTGATTGTTTGTAATTGCTTGTATTATGTCTTTTATTTTTCTTTTTTTTTTAAGTTCTTGGAGGTGTTGTTTATTTTTCTTTGTGAAATAATTCTTGTATGTCTTAATAAGGTTATGTAGTATTCTGATGGGATGTTTGCCTTCTCACTGCTGGTTTTGACAACTGAAGATTTTGTACTTTACTCCTAGCCAGTACTGACACATTTCATGGGAGCAACATGCAGTTTCTGATAGCTTAATTATCTATAGAATTTTCTGTACTGAAAGCATATCTGTAAGTCTTGAGAATAGCAGTGTATGAAGATTCTATTGTTAGAGGATTGGTTAATCCTCAAACACTCCATAAGGGCTGCTATCCAGGATGGGGGAGGGGGGGGAATCATCAGCAATTCATTCTTTGGATATGAGGAGAAAATGTGCAAGAGAGTTAGTGGTGATTGTGGGAACAAATGATTTAAGTGGACATAAGGAGAATGTAAGGGGGGGGATGTCAGAAGGTTATTGAGGGGAGTGAAAGACAACAGTGTAGTGGGAAAGGTTGTCAGCATGATTTCAAAGTCTGACAATGATGAGTTGAGATGGAGAATCTATACTGGTAGCGCTGGCTGAGGAGAAGGGAGTGCAGTTTCTGGATGTGTGGCATATATTTCAGATAAGAATGGAATTTAAACAGAAGTGATGGATTGCATAGCAATGACTGTCGTGTGAGTGAACTGAAAGAAGCTGTTGCTAGATTAAATATGTCGTGTGTGATGCAAGGAGGTGAAGTGAGAGATCAGGAGAGTGGAATGGAAGTAATGGAAATGGTATGAGAAATGAAGAAAGAATGAGAATGCAAGTGGAAGAGAGAAATGGGGAGAGGGAGCCTGAATGGACATGGAAACATGTAGGGAGAGTGGATGTTGGAAATAGTAGTGAATGTGTCTATGGAGATGATTAGCATAGAAATTGAATAGATTAGATCAGGATGTGCATGACTAAGTGGATATATTGAATAAGTGTTGAGAAAGGTGATTGGACAAGGGCAGGTATGGTGGGAAAATCGCAACCAACAGGTGGCTTGAGTAGGACTGATTATAGACTTAAAAGTGAACTGCCATGTTTATTTACAAATGCCAGGAGTATTAGAAATAAGGGAGATGAAATTATTTCACTGATTGAGTTTATTCATCAAAAATCATTGGAATAAGATGGTATCCTGATGGGAATAGAAATGGAAGGGTTTTGCAAGTATAGAAATTATAAAAAGGCAGGAGGAGTGCTGTTGATCATAGCATGGAAATTATATCCATATAACGTGGACATAAAAGAGGGAAATAGTGGTAATGGTTTTGAGGCAGTTTGGTGTGAGGTGGTGATTGACAGGAAGAGATATTTAGTTGGATGTTACTATAGGTAGGGAATATGGAGGGAGGTGATGAAGAAATGTATAAGCAACTTGCATTAGTGAACAGGGAAGGATGATTATTATTGGTGATTAATTATAGCAGTATAGATTGGAATGAAGAGAAAGCTTTTGGGAATAAGAAAAAGAATTTCTTGAGTGCTTGAGAGCCAACTATCTTAGCCAGTATGTAAAGGAGTGTATGCAAGGATCGGGAGTTTAGATCTGATCATTTCATCAGAGGATGTAATTTTGAGTCGGGTTTTGCACTTCTCTCCAGTGGATGAGAAGTGCAAATGATCATGAAGTTGAAGTGGTCACTGGATTTGGCTAGTCATATGAAGACTTCTGTGAGGAAAGGATATGTGTGGAAGTACAAGGCTGGTGAATGTGGTAAGCTTGAGGCAGCTTGAAACTATAGCATGGTATAAAGAATTCAGTGAAAATGAAACAAACACCGCTGAGGAAACAAAGAAATACATAACAACATTATGTATTCCAGAGGTCAAAAGGATAAATAAGGTAGGTATAAAATGGAATGAATGAGGAGGTTAAGCATGAAATCTGGAAGAGGGAGGCACTTTGGAAGCAGCACGAGATGAATAATGACAATAATCAGTTGCATGAAGAATATAAAGAACAGACCAGCAGAGTAAGTTGGTAATGACAGAAAATATGCACTGCAAGCAGAAATTAACAAATCAGGCTAAGAAAAACCATCGGGAGTTTTTACAATTTGTGATAAGTAGAGAGAAGAAGAATGATTATGGTAAGATGATATTAATGGATGAAAGTGGGAGATTGGTAATTGCTGCAGAGGACATAGTTGAAGTATTCAGTGAGCATTCATCAGGATATTTAATCTTCAGTGTAAAATGAGAAAAGATTTAATGGTGCTCAAGCAAGAGGTAACATGAGTCACAACAGCAAATCCTGAAGGGGTGGAAGGAAGGTGAAATTGTTCCACTTCACAAAGGTGGTGATAAGACTAAGGATACAAATTATAGTGCAGTCTGTATTTATTTCTGGGGTTGTGGTTAAGGTATTATAGAGGTTGATGAGAGAGAGGATACAAAAGTGAGTTGATAACAGTGGTATTCTTTATGCTTGGTCAGCATGGGTTTGTTAAATGTAGGTTATGTTTTACTAACTTGCTTATGTACTATAACAAGGTGGCAATTATATTGGACAAGGGAGATGCATATGTGGTATACTTTTATAATCCAATTACAGTAAAACCCCGTTTTTATGTTCCTGCAATTTACGTTTTCCTGCCATTTACGTCATTTTCCATTGGTCCTGTCTTAAGGCCTATTCTTACGATATATTGTTTCCCCCCCATTAACAACTTGATGTGGACGTTATTTCCTGTGATTTGAGTTTTTTTTCTCCGGTGGCAATACTGATTTTCAAATCAATTTCTGCGGAAATCTGCGCATTTCTGTTCCCAGATGGTGTTGCTTTCGGCTATAGTTTCATTTCCGCCATCAAGGTGACTTGCACACTTGCAGCAGTAATGTAGTGATGAGCGATACCGTGATTTTTCAATCGCAGTACAAATTGATAATGCAGAATTTCTGCTACGTAAGTTAGCGTGTGAAGGATTATCCATGTTAGTAACATGGAGAAAAAAAGAAGGAAAGTGTATTTCAGTAGAAGAAAAGATGGCAATTCTGTGACGTGTAGATTGACATGCCGGAACACATGTGCATTTAGCAAAAGATCCTGGACTCTCCGTGTCCACTTTGAACACAATAATAAAAACGAGGTCAAGCATTGAATTCAATGCAAAGCAATCTGGTGCTATGTAAAAAAAAAAAAAAAAACAAGCAACAATGTAAGTAATTGTAAATTCATTTATTTTCAGTAATTAAAATTTGTAATCTAGTATGTAGACTCACATACTAGCAGTAAGTCATCTTTTAGCCTTTTTTTTTAATTTTTTTTACATTTTCAGCTATTTACACTTTCCTGCTATTTACACTTTTTTCCATCAGTCCCCTGAAAAGTGTAAAAAAAGGGGTTTTACTGTATATCCAATCTGTATATCTGGGGTTGTGGTTAAGGTATCATAGAGTTTGATTAGAGAGAGAAAGAGAGAGAGAGATTGGATACGTTATGTTTTACTAACTTGATTATGTACTATAACAAGGTGGCAATTATATTGGACAAGGGAGATGCATATGTGGTATACTTTTATAATCCAATTATATCCAATCTGTATATCTGGGGTTGTAGTTAAGGTATCATGGAGTTTGATTAGAGAGAGAGAGAGAGATTGGATAGAAAAGTGGGTTTGTAACAGTGATACTCTTTGTGCTTGGTCAGCATGGGCTTGTTAAAGGGAGGTCATGTTTTACTAACTTGCTTATGTACTATAACAAGGTGACGTTGTATTGGACAAAAGAGAGATGTATGTGTGGTATACTTAGATTTTCTAAAGGCTTTTGATAGATTGACACTCCACAAGTTGTAACTAAACTGAAACAAATGGGATTGGATGCTAGATTAGCGAGTTCGATAGGTAACTGGCTCTCAGATAGGTATCACCAAGTTGTGTATAGGGGTGCAGTATACCAAAAGAAGAAAACCATTAGTTGTGTGCAACAGAGATCTTTTTTGAGACCATTGTTATTTAAGTTGTATATTAATGATATTGGGATGTGTTTAAATGGTGATATACAACTGTTTGCAGGTGATGCAAAAGTGGGGGATGTACTCTTACAGGATGACTTGAACACACTGTATGAGTGGCAACAGTATGGAACTGTGAATTCAATGTAGCCAAGTGTAAGGTTCTGAAATTTGGTAGGCAACAACGGGATCCAAAATATATATTTGGCAGGGAAATTTTGGAGGAAATTGAGGAGATAAGCAACCTTGGAGTGGTGGTGGTTGACAAGGATCTGAAATTCAGTCATCATAGTGCACAAGTTGTGAAGACATCACATCAGATTATGGCAATAACGCAGAGGACCTTAACTTTGTAGAAATAAAGAGGTTCTGGTTCCATTGTATGAGGCCTTGAGACCTTGTATGGATTACTGTACACATATTTGGTCCTCTGGTTTTGATGGTGATGAGGATATATATTGGAAATGGTCCTGAGAAGACTGACTAAGGTGGTAACTGATCTTTCGGATGTGGGTTGTGAAGACAAATTTGAGTGAATGAAATTTGAGACATTTAAGTTGATTTTTTGTTTCGTATGGTGATTCAACGGCTATGAGCCCCTTTTACGGGGAGGTACAGCACTATCTCAGTCCCCCTCTATTCTTATCTGGGCTCAGGACTGGCATAGCTGACAAATCAGACCTATGGCTGGATGGACCATCTTAAGTATTCCTGACTGTAATCTGTGTGTGTTCATGGGGCCAGTTTGTGTGTTCTGGGGGATGAAAAATCCAAGTTTCCAGGTGAAAAATCCCCCTACCTCCTTATGAGACTGACTAACTCACCTTTCATCGAAAGAGGTTCCTCACATCACTGACAGGAATTGATCCCAGGTCTTTCCAACCAAAGGGTTTTTTCTATACCGACTGAGCTACGGAGTAGCACCCTCATACTATTAATAATAACATATGCAAAAATAGATGTGAAATATTTTATTTTGTCTGTAAACTTACATTTGCTTAGCTTGTTGATGTATTGATAAAAACAGTGAAACAAAATCCTGACTGCTACATTATATTGACTATTCCAGGTTAAAAAGAAAAAAAAAGCTATATATATTGTAATCTGCATAGGTATTCCAAATAACTTGAAACAAGATCATTGAATTAAAAATAATAACTACTCAGCACTAGTTTCTCTCATTACTAGATGTTGAGCAGTAAATTTCACAGGACAGGAACACAGTTTATTATCTAATTCATTTTTGAAAATGTATACCCTCTTATTCCAAATCCTGTTTTCTGTAAATTGATAATGGAAAGTATTATAGTGAGCATCACTCTTTAGTAATTTGATATGTACTTTTGGGGAGGGGGGGGGATTATGATAAAAAATTTAATTTCAATAATTAAAAGTAGTTAATTTGAGCATTTCCACCCAAAAATGTAAAACAACAAAAATTAGAACCTTTCAGGTTATTTAAATCTTTTTTTTTTTTTTTTTTTGTGCTACTCACAAAATGTAAACCTGTAGTTCCAGTTGTAGATTATGGATTCGATAATATGTTGACTCTTCTCTAGAAAACAACCATCCAACTTTTTCAGGCCATCTCAGGCTTCTGGGAAGTAGAATGTCAGTCTTACACCAGGTTAATAGCCATCCATGCCATAGTGGGATTCATGCCCACAGTATGTAGATGCTAACCATCCAGCCAACCAGACAGGCCAACAAACTCTTTAATCAGAAGAATGGATTTAGTTTCTCTGAACTACACTTTACTGTGGTCAGTCAGAAATCGTTTGCAAAGTTTATAATTAAGCTCCTACATCTTGTTGCTGTAGAAATCTAATAAAAGAAACTTTGATTTAATTTAATATTTATGTTTTGTAACAAATGAAGTATATATTATTGAAAAGTATCAGTAGAATAAAACTTTATTTTGAACAGTTTCTTATTATTTTATTATTCAGTTTAGCCAAGTCATATCGTTTAAATTATATTATGTCTACAGAAGGTGTGAAAAATATATATGCAATTAAAGTATTTTCTGCATGGGATTACACTATTGAGACAAAAGCTGCATCAAATTTAAAATCCCGAAGTATTTACTATGAACTGAAGGTAACGTTCCTAATTGATTTTATATGTTTATATTTTGATTTTTCTTTTTGTCTTAGATTTTATTATTTTATCATATAGATTACTTTATACTTATTCCCTGTTTTAATCTCTACACATGCAGTTTAAACGATTTTGAATTTATTTTGTACTACAGGTGTTAGTTGCAGAATATAAATCTGTTAGCATAATTAATTAGAAACAAAAGTTTGATCCTGTGAAAAAGTAAACAATTATTGATTATTAGTAATTATTGCTGGCTTTTAGAGCTCTGATGTAGCATTAAGAACATAAGCAAACTGTGCATGTATCCTCAGTTGTCAGAAAAGCAAGACACTAAAGCTAGCAATTGCTATAACTCTATGTTTTAAAGAAAGATAAAACTAGCCACTGCTCATAAAAACTGCCATTGAGGTTTCCAAATACTTAGCAGCAGCCATATACAATAAAAATGTCAAGTATTATGGAATAAAAAAGATACTTTGCAGCTAATTGTGCACAATTTTTAGCAAAGAAGCCAAATTAAATATGGAAATATGATAACTAATAATTAAGGAATTGACAGCATACACTAGAAATATAAATTAAAACAACTTTAATAAATACTTTCCGATATTTCGGCAACATCACGTTGCCATCTTCTTGAGAACTTAAAATTTGCTGTTATGTAGTACTTGCATGCACCTGTTCTTTATTTTAAGTTCCCAAGAAGATGGCAACGTGATGTTGCCGAAATATCGGAAAGTATTTATTAAAGTTGTTTTAATTTATATTTCTAGTGTATGCTGTCAATTCCTTAATTATTAGTTATCATGTTTAACTAGCATATAAGCCTTTCAACAAGAAGGAATAAATATGGAAATAGGTAAGAGACTAAGCAAAGCTGGTATGGTGGATAACTATTTGAATAAACTGAAAGGGAATAAATGAAAATTTATCCAAAACACTAAACTGTCGATATATAAGATAAGTCTTTCTCACAGCTTCATTTCAAGCTAGTTTTAACTTATGAATCTGAGAATTGGGTTAGAAATAGAATCAGTCAGATACTGGAGACTGCAGATATGAGCACTCTGAGTACATTTAGGAGTAAACAGATGACCCCGGTTGCAGAGTCATATTAAAAATGAAGTCATTATATAGGGACATGTGAGATTACTGCTAATCTAAGGTGCTAGAACATAAATAGAATGAAAGAGGAAATGTTAGTAAATGAGATGGTTGTCAGCCATCTGTTGGAACACTCCAGAAGAAGACCAAATTCTAGGCAAATTGATTTAGTTTATAGTGCCTTATAAGACCAAAAATGTAAGATCTGATAATATTATAGACCAAACAGATAACACATTCATTCAAAAAATTAATTAATTAAATAAATTATTTTAAATAAATTCAGTATCATTGACCATTCTTGCACTCACCACTCTATCAGGCAATGCATTCCATGGTTCAACCACCCTTTATGCAAAGAAACCACTCCTCACCCTCTTTCTCACAGCTTCCTTTCATAACTTCCAGGGATGGCTCCTTGTCATCACTCCTTTCCGCCTTTCTGTCAAGTGAAAGAACTCCCCCAATGTCTATCCCGTAACTGCCTCTCAGCGTTTTAAAAGTCTCGATCATATCACCTCTCCTTCTTCTATCTACCAAACTCTGCAGTCCACATTCCCTAAGTCGATCCTCGTAACTGACA
Source organism: Typopeltis vanoorti (assembly GCF_054136105.1). Classification (NCBI taxonomy): domain Eukaryota; kingdom Metazoa; phylum Arthropoda; class Arachnida; order Uropygi; family Thelyphonidae; genus Typopeltis; species Typopeltis vanoorti. The sequence continues at coordinate 36,653,013 of NC_143557.1, forward strand.
TTGTACAGTCCTGAAACCATCTTTATTATCCCCCTCTGTACCCTTTCCACAGTTAATTTATCCCCTTCAAATCCTGGGGACCAAATTTGAGAACAATTCAGGGGAAAGACATATACTGCCATTTTTTTTTGGATTTGCAAAGGCATTTGACAGGGTGCCACATGATACTGCCATGGGTTCTGATCAGGATCTTATTCAGTGGAACAATAACTCTTTTATATCTGCAGGTAAGCGTCCTTCTCAGTATTGCAGCAATCCGCTGGGTTACCTTCACCACCTTTGCGATATGCTCCCTGAATTTTGGTTTTCTATCAATCATCACCCCCAGATCTTTTGTCTCCCCTACTTCCTCCAGTACAGCTACCCCAATTGAGTATGCAGCCTCCCTTCAATATATCCCAAACTTCAAGACTTTACATTCTGCTTCATTAAACTGAAGCTCCCCCAATTGAGTATGCAGCCTCCCTTCAATGTATCCCAAACTTCAAGACTTTACATTTTGCTTCATTAAACTGAAATAGTAATCCCCATTCATTTACCCATCTGTCTAGTTTATTCAAATCCTCTTGCAGTGCTGCCACATCTGCACTATTCCTAATAACCCTTCCCAGCTGTACATCATCTGCACACAACTGAATATCCCCCTGGATTCCATTGACAATGTCATTGATATATAGATTAAACAATACAGGTCCCAGTACTGAGCCTTGTAGGAACCTACTTGTCACTTTCTGCCTCTATGATATTGTCCCACCATATACAACTCTCTGATACCTATCAGACAGCCAATCCTGGACCTATTTGACTAACCCAACATCTAAACCCATGTACTGCAACTTAAATATCAGCTTATTGTGTGGCACCCTGTCAAATGCCTTTGCAAATCCAAAAAAATGGCAGAATATGCCTTTCTCTTGTCAAATGCTCTTGTCACTTTATTATAAAAGGCAATCATATTACAAAAGCAAGAGCGCCCCTTAACAAATCCATGTTGACTCTCACAGATAACATTACCCTTATCTGCCTAATGATATATATGGTCCCTCACTAGCTTCTCCAAGATCTTAAAACCTACTGATGAAACACAAACTGGTCTATAATTAGACACTTCCAGTCTGCTATCACCCTTATGCAATTGCACTATCTTACTCTTCCTTCCATTCCTTGGGAACCTTTCCTGTAGCCAGACTTTCATTTAAAAGCCAGGTCAATGGAGCACAATCTCTCAAAACTCACAGTGAAATACCATCCAGTCCCACAGCTTTACTGACATCCTAGTATTTGGAACACGCTTGCACCTCTAAACCTCGAACCTGCCCTATCCCTCTAGTATTAAAACTTACTTCTCCAGGATGAAATACTCCAATAAATTGCTCTTTGAACAACTCCACTATGTTCTCTGCATTAGTCACTCTATTCCCATTTTTATCCCAAATGTCATTCTTCCACAATCATTTCTCCTCCTACTGGCCATATAGCTACAAAATTCCCTAGGATTTTTGGATCTTAGTGAGTCTATTCTCATATTCCAGTTTCGCCTTTCTTACCATATTAGTCACTCTCCTGGCCTGAGTCTTATATTCTTCATGCATCTGCTCTCTACCTCTCTCTTTATAACTGTCTGGGTAGTGGCCCTTCCCTTAATGCATAACATTAGACATATCTGCAAGGAGAGATACTGAGATAGGAGTGTTGGTAGCTTGCTCCACCTTTGCAACGAGTTGCCCTGGTGTTGTACCACCTTACCCCAGTCCTGAAGATACTTTCAGGCGCAAACTTTGTTTGCTCACACTTGGATAAAGGATTAAACTAAATTTATTATACTCTAACCAAGTGGAAAATAAACTTTCAACATCTTTCTCTAAATCCAGAGTAATTTATTAAAAAAGGGTGGCACACCAATTGGCAATTCCTATAGGTGGAGATGACCTGCAAATGCTTCTGCCTGATATCTCGACTTGGGCCTGGCTCCCACTGAAGAGACCTCAATAAAGGTCGAAACCGGTCTGGGTAGTGGCCCTTCCCTTAATGCATAACAATAGACATATCCGCAAGGAGATGTGTTTTGCATTAAAGGAGATACTAGGATAGGAGTGTTGGTAGCTTGCTCCACCTTTGCAACGAGTTGCCCTGGTGTGTACCACCTTAACCCAGTCCTGAAGATACTTTCAGGCGCAAACTTTGTTTGCTCACACTTGGATAAAGGATTAAACTAAATTTATTATACTCTAACCAAGTGGAAAATAAACTTTCAACATCTTTCTCTAAATCCAGAGTAATTTATTAAAAAAGGGTGGCACACCAATTGGCAATTCCTATAGGTGGAGATGACCTGCAAATGCTTCTGCCTGATATCTCGACTTGGGCCTGGCTCCCACTGAAGAGACCTCAATAAAGGTCGAAACCGGTCTGGGTAGTGGCCCTTCCCTTAATGCATAACAATAGACATATCCGCAAGGAGATGTGTTTTGCATTATAGGAGATACTAGGATAGGAGTGTTGGTAGCTTGCTCCACCTTTGCAACGAGTTGCCCTGGTGTGTACCACCTTAACCCAGTCCTGAAGATACTTTCAGGCGCAAACTTTGTTTGCTCACACTTGGATAAAGGATTAAACTAAATTTATTATACTCTAACCAAGTGGAAAATAAACTTTCAAGATGTTTGTGATTGTCTGTGAAAATACTAGTATTGGTGGTGGGTGTATATGGTGTTGGTGTAGTTGCTGTTTGTTGTAGTTGGTGGATTGAGTGGTGGGTGTATATGGTGTTGGTGTAGTTGCTGTTTGTTGTAGTTGGTGGATTGAGTGGTGGAGACAGAGTTGTAGAGTAGGTGTCCTCCCTCGATGAGTCCTTGGACTCCCTGGAGGTGTCAAGTAATAATTATAATAATATATCTCCTCCACAATATTTTCTTTTTTTTTGCAGTTCATACTTAATGATACTACTCATCCATCTAACTCCTGCCCAAGTTACCCTCCTGACCTTTATACAGTGTGATATTGCTTCCTCCAGATAGCTCTTGACTATCCTCCCATTCACCATGAACATTCTTTTCTTACTGATCTTTGAAGGTACTGCTTCAAACTACCTTCTAAGTGAATCATAATCACCTTCCTTATAGTAACACATATGTCCTTTCTTAACTGGAATTTCTACATATTTTGTTACCTCCCAAATCAAGATCACTTTCCCCATTTGATGGCCAGGTTATGGACAATCTTCTGACTATATAACAAGATCCGACACTCTCATATCCCAAGTCCCTTCATTCACATTCTGCTTCAAGTAATTATCTCTCAGTAAGTGTAAATTCCATTTACTTGCTGTCATGTGACTTTCTTCCTGCCATTCTCTGTCTCTGAAGTGGAAGTCCCCCATAATAATTACCCAACTTGCATTCATTACACTAATATACTGATGCATGTCTTCCACATCATTCCTGTCATCCCCTGGCTTATAGCAGCAACAAATTTTTTATTTTGTCCTATTCACCTTGATCTCACACCATATTGACTCAAAAGAACTGACATCTGCCCAACTGATCTTGTTGACTGCATTCTGTCTACTATCATCAACAGTTCTGCATCTCTGACAGGGGATGGAGTACTGTTGATGTGTCCTGTCTACTCTATCCTTCCTGAAAATACTAAATCCATCACATTCTATCCCTGTGACTATGTCATCTGCTGTTAGCCAAATCTCACTAATGCCTATAACTTTTGGCAAGGTTGCCTAACCAGTACTCAAAACTCTTCCGTCTTATTCCTGATACTTCTGGCATTAGTATATAGAAACTTTAGCATCCCCTTGGGCCCCCAACCACCTTAACATTCTGAGTTAACTATCCATTTGGCATTGTTGCCTGAGAGACTAGATTCTACATTTTTTGTTCATTCACACACACACCCATTTGCTTCATGGGTGCCTTCACATGCATGCACACACACACACCTTAATTTCTTTAGTTTTCCTCATTTGTTGTATAATGAAACCTGTGGAGCATTTATGACTGAACATACACATGTAACCACAGTAATAAGATTTTTTAATAAGTAAATATTTCATCCTAAGTATGTCAGAGGCATCTCTGTCATTCAGAGATGCCTTTGACATAAGGCATGGGAATCCTACGGGCTTGTTCTTGTCTAGGTTGATGTGTGGGGAAGTGACTGACGATTTTTTGTTGTTTTTGGATTGTATCCATTTTGTATGGCTGTATTTTTGATTATTTCCAATTCTGAAGAATCTTGGTTTAAAGATTCTTCAGAGGAGCAGAATCTGTGGATCCAAAAAAAAAAAAAGAACCAAACCATAGGATCCATTGGAAAAAGACCAAACGTCTACATAGATCTCTATATAAACATGAACATTTATATAAAGAAAGTGCTGAAGCCCTACATCACAGACCCAGTTTGAACCGTAATGACGTTCTTACTATTCCTAAAGTTTGGAAAATTTCATCATAAATTGTGTAAAATCATTTATATATGTTATTTCATTTTAATGTAATCTCCTCCCCTCCCCCCAGATATATTTTAATTTAAATCTATAACATGCTACTGCATGCATAGAGGGATTCCATTGTAAGCATGCACCCTAACTGTATGTAATTCCTAGTATTGTTTGAATTAATTGTACTGACGATGTCCTGTGATACTTAGAATGAAATATTTACTTATTAAAAAATCTTATTACTGTGGTTATGTGTGTATGTTTAGTCATTCCTGATTTTGCATTTCCACACTCTCAGTGAACAAAGCTCTCTTGACACCTAACTCCAAATCCATGTAGGTGCAGGCCATCAGCATTATACAAATTTTTCCCTCCATCAAACTCAGACTATACGTCCACAAACTCTACATCATTCCTTTTGCACAACCTGTGTATTGATTTATTAACTATTATTGCTCTCCTTCTCAAGTTTGCCTCTGTCATAGCATGGCAGCAGATCACAAACTTCACCATGTTGCTTTTCTTTTTTTGCATCTTCCCCCCATACAATATTTCTCAGCTCACTGGTTCCAGTCAAAACAATTAATTCCTTCATCTTCCCTTTCTGCATTCTGACAGAATTATTAAGTAATTCTCTCATGCCAATTTTCTCACCAGGGAAACAAGATTTTGTAGCACTTTCATAAACTCCCCTTATCATGGAATTGCTGTACATAATTATTTGCTTATGCTGATTCTCTTGATTATTCTTACTTTTTTTTTTTTTGGCTTCTGACCTCTTTTTTTGTTGTTGTTGTTGTTGTTTTTAGTTCAACTGATCTCTTGCTCTTTCTTCAGCCTGTCAGTCTCGCACTTTATCCTGTGAAGGACTACATTCAAGCACGCAATTTCTTTATTCAGGTCTTTTGTGTTCTCCTGAATTTCTGATGCTGCAATTTCAATAGTATCACTGGTATTTACATTTTTTTGGTCTTATATCAATGCTTTCTACTCTGCTATCATGTAATTCATTCTCTCTGTGTTCACTTTCAAAGCATTTATTACGCACACACTCTCACCAGTTTCGATCTCCTTCCACAAATCTTTCAGCCTTTTGCAACAAGTACATCTCACAGATTTTACACTGCACAAAATCACAGATGAAAGTGCTGATGAATTAACTAACCCATTCAAGGGTTAGTTAATGAAAGTTCAGTTATTTTAAGGCCAGATGAAAGATTACTGTGTTACATAAGGATGGCTGGAAAGATGTGCTTCATCATCCTCACCTAAATAAAATTTACTGTCTCACTGTCTAGTTTCTGTTTTGGGAAATAACTCATTAAATGACCTCACATTTTTTTGTCATTTAGTGATGAATGTGTGTGTGTTTTCATTCATGCCCCTTTTTTTTATAGGAAATTGTTTCTGGCTGAATGTTATGTGACCTATTGTCAGCAGGATCAACAGTAGAACATGTATAACCCAGAGTTTGCCCAAACATTTCAGAAACACCCTGTGTATATATATATATATATATATATATAAATACAGGGTGTATATCTATTATATGCATGTATATATAGAGAGAGATAGATAGATGGATAGAATCTGTCTTACTAGGGTGGCATTCATAGGATCTTTTTTTACCTCCTTAATCATCATCACTACAACATGCTGAGTACTGATGGAGGATGAATAGTTTGCTTCTGGTATGCATAGGAAGTCACTGTCATCAATCTATGAGAGCAATTTATGACGAGAACAACAAGCCTCAGCTAACTGACCAGCAGGAATTAAACTGCTGTTATTAACATTCATATTTTATTTTTGCATTAAAACAACAAACCAAAAAAATCATATAATAAGCTATTTCTTAACTGGTTATATTTCACTGGATTTCATCCTAAGAGCACAACTATTTGTTACAGTACATACACAATTAGTAGAGAAAACAACTCCAACTATAACAGCCAAGAGACATAAACTCCTAATTTGGTGGCCTCTAATGTTAAAGAAGTTTTTTGTAATTGTTGGGTTGAAGTCAACTTCAATCCAATGATGATTATCTCCAATTTATTTGCAGATTAATGCAGCCATACTTGTTGCCTTTATAAAGAGGGATAATAACCTCCCTCTCTTTACTTGTTAGTGTGCTCTTCAGCATCCAAGTAATCCTCTGAGCTATTTTGCCAACTCTTGTAATATGTCCTCTGGATTTCAGTTCTCTATCCACCATCACCACTATATCCCTAGCCTCATCAATTTCCTGTAAACTAGTACTATCAATATGATACAAAGTGTGTAATCTTTTCATCCCGAAGTGCATTTTTCTACATTTTACAACATTGACTTGACAGGCATTGTCCTTTGCCCACATTTCCAATTTATTTAAATCATCGTCACCTTTATCGACTATTGCCCTCCCCAGTTTTGCATCATCGGCAAACTTCTAATCTTCTGCTATCATTACTACAATCATTACTGTATAAATATCATTACTGCACAAATTAAATAGTAATGGTCCTAGTACAGAGCCCTGGGGCACTCCAGTAGACAGCCTCATTCATCTTGATTTCACTTTGCTGTACACTACTGTCTGATGTCTATCACATTATATGATCTTTGTCTACTTATATTCATATTCTTAAACATTTATTCAGTCCATACCATGAATGATATTATATTGCTGTGTAACTTGTAAGTGAACCACATGCACTTTGGCTTGTTTTACAATCTCTCTCTCTCTCTTTTTAAACATGGAATACAAATTAAAGAAATGGGAGAAAATTTAAGAAATGGTAGAAATTAGATAGTAGAGCTGCTACATGTTAGCATCCCCACACACACACTTTGTTCAGATTTGTTGTTCTTGCACCAACCTTTGATCTTCTTTTTCATTCCAGCTTTCTCTGTTCTTTGCAAAGGAATACAACCTTTGCTCTTAAAGAAATAAATTTATCAATAGATTCCATTTTTTCTCACCTAAACTTGTCCACACATAAAACACTATTGTGTTCTAGGTTTTGTAACCTTTCTGTGAGGAGCTGACTGAAATAAAAAAATAAAAGTTGAATTTTATTATCAGGTTTGTGATCATGACCATGCTTATTGGAGGCATCCAGTATCTTGAGAAATTTCCATTTTGTTCACTTGGATAGGGTGGTTTCAGAATTATCTAATCCTTAGCTAACCCATGGTACTAATAGTAATATGCTATAAATCTACAGTGTTTTGTGAGTAGTATTCATATAAAAAAGTAATATTGAAAGACAACTGAGTACAACTTTGTTCTCTTTTAGAAAACAAAGTTTATTTTGAGTTAGTAACATAAAATAATTTTATGTAATTAAAAATTAATTATGCTTATCATACATAAATGCATAGTAATTTGTTTTTCATTAATATTCCAGGAACTTTTATTGAATGAATTCAGAGAAACTGATTCTGAAAACTGGAAAGATAAACTTTTTCGTATTCTTATGCGCTTTGTGGTCAATGTTTTTATTTTGGGTTGTTTAATGGGAATTGGTTATTTAGTCTACTTTTTTTTGAAAGCCAAGTCTTTAGAGGTAGGTACCTACTTAAACTTACCTAAAAATGTCATGTCTATATAAATCATTATTGTTCATATAACTATTATCAAATACTAATAAAATTAAAAATTCACTGAATGACAAAAGATGATTTAGTTTTTTGAAAATAGGTTATGTTGTATGTTGATTATGAAAATAACCTTGTTTTCCCAAACATATTATTTATAATAATTTTCATCATCATCATGATACAAGATACTGTTGATAATACTGCATGAAAAGCTTACATTATTACCTTCCCTTTGACAGTTTTCTTCCAGCTTAGTTGGTTATATGCCAGGACTCCAATTTTATTATTATATCTTATGTTTTGGTCTTTTGAGGCACTTTGGACTGCATGAATCCATCTATACTTTGGTTTTCCTCTTGCTCTACTGCCATACTGGCTTCAACCACATATTCTGCTACAACTTTCCTCTCCCTTTCTCTGCAAGTGATCATATCACTTGAAATTAGTTCTGCTCAAACATTCCTCATAAACTAACTGAAATGACAGGTTCCTTCCTAATATCTTAATTTTTGATATCATTTTGCCATTGATGCCACCATAAAAATTAAGTGTTTTGGTTAAGATCTTAAAAGAGAAATATATTCAGTTGACTCCACAACATACTAGCTTGGCTTATCTCTTATCTTCTCTTATCTATTTTAATATATAATTTTCCATCTCGATTGAAAATTGTTGTTATTATTCTCTGTAGATATCACACCCTCAGGCAATGCATTGCAATCATTCACACCTCTCCATGCAAAAAACCTGCTCACACTGCTTCCAGGGATGACTTTTTGTTCTCACTCTCTCTCCTGTCTCCCACCATTTTATGAAAAACCCCCTTCAACATTAATCTTATAATAACTTCTTACTAACTTATACATCTCTATCATATCATCTCTCTTCCTCCTATCCACTAGACTCTGGAATTTGCATCTTCTCAGCCTTTCTTCCTACTCAACATTCCAGAGACTAGAAATTATCTTAGTTAATTGCCTCTGGATCCTATCCAGTATCTCCTCATCCTTTAGAAAACTATATGACCAAATCTGTGCACAAATTGTACCTAAAAAGCTGAAGCATTTTAATTGTACTATAGATTTCCCATTCAGATTATGGCTGATTTTTTCAATGCTCATGCCTATTTTCATAATATTTGTCTTTTTCATATTTGTTAGGAGTTATTCAGTATAATTAAGGATTTCTGCAAATTTATAGATATGTTTAGGAGTATAACGTCATTTGCATAAAGTAGAGCTGAGATTAACATGTCCATCTTGATATCAGTTTTAATACCACTTTCATTCATGATATGAATCCATATCATTTATGAATAACAGTAGAAATATGAGAGTGGTTTAAAAAGTTCTCGGCCTCGACTATAGATGGTATCACTATCGGCAAGAGTTTTTTTTTTTTTTTTTTAAGTTGGTACATCTGTCATAAGCATCCATGTGAAATTGCAAGTCATTTTATCAAGTAGTTTGTTTTATACAAACTACTTCATAGAATGACTTGCCAAAAGAAATTCATTCGAAGTTCATAAAAGTTTATGGGCACTCTTCTCCTTCATTTTCGACAATTAAGAAATGGGCTGCCGAGTTTAAACATGGCCGTAAAGACACGTGACAGACATCCAAAAAGTGTAATAACACCAGAAATCATTGATCAAGTGCATGATATAGTATTGGATGACCAGCGAGTCCAAGTGCATGAAATTGCTGAGACTACAGGCATTTCAAAAGAACATGTAGGATATATTTTGCATGAAGAATTGCAAATGAAAAAGCTTTACACAAGATGGGTGCTGCGCTTGCTCACAGCAGATCAAAAATGCACTCGCATGAAAATCGTGCTTGGAGTGTTTTAACAAGAATAAAACTGATTTTGTTTGTCAATTTATTACTATGGATGAGACTTGGATTCACCATTACACACCAGAATCCAAACAGCAGTCAAAATAATGGACAGAAGCAAAGTTGTTCAGCGCCAAAGAAGACAAAGTTGGTTCCATGCATGAAGAATTGCAAATGAAAAAGCTTTACACAAGATGGGTGCTGTGCTTGCTCACAGCAGATCAAAAATGCACTCGCATGAAAATCGTGCTTGGAGTGTTTTAACAAGAATAAAACTGATTTTGTTTGTCAATTTATTACTATGGATGAGACTTGGATTCACCATTACACACCAGAATCCAAACAGCAGTCAAAATAATGGACAGAAGCAAAGTTGTTCAGCGCCAAAGAAGACAAAGTTGGTTCCATCAGCAGGAAAGGTCATGGCATTGGTATTTTAGGATGCTAAAGGCATTTTGTTTATTATTTTGAAAAGGATAAAACAATAACCGGGGAATATTATTCTGATCTTTTAACCAGACTGGATAAAAAAATTTGTGAGAAAAGACCGTTTGCAGAAGAAAAAATCATCTTTCATCAGGACAATGCACCTGCCAACAAAAGTATTTTGGCAATGGAAAAATTAAGGGATCTGCACTGTGAATTGTTGGAACATCTACCCTATTCCCCAGAATTGGCTCCCTCTGACTTCTATCTCTTCCCAAAACTGAAACTCTTCCTCACTGGTCAGCGTTTTTCTTCGAATCAAGAGGTAATTGCAGCTGTAGAGGGGTATTTTGCAGATCTTACTGAAAACCACTACAGGGACAGGATAATGGCGCTGGAATAAATGTATTAGTCTTAAGGGAGATTATGTTGAAAAATAAAAGTAATTTTGAAATTATAAATTCATTTTTTCATTGTTAGGCTGAGAACTTTTCAGGCCACCCTCTTTATGTGCGCCCTTTTCTTATACAGATACACCATGAATTTTCCAGCACGGTACCTCTTTTATTGTGGACAAAATTATTAGAGTATACTTGAAATTCTCATGATCATCATTGTCGTCTGGTAGCATCCTCTAAAAAGAGAGTTGCAGCTGATGAGCAGCTCTTCTCCATTTCTCTCAGTCTGTTGCCTTCGTCATTCTTAAACCAGTCTATTCCATGATGTCATTAAACCACTCTTTGATTGGCCTTCCATGTCTACTTTTCCCTTCAACTTTCCCTTGTAATATAGTTCTTGTCAGATGTCCTGAGGAACCTCTCAGAAGATGTCCTTAAAATCTGGTCTTTCTTTGCATGATGTTCTTTAGCAGTGTTCTTTCCATCCAACTCTTCTTAAAACTTCTTGATTTGATATTCTCTCTGTATAGCTAATCTTTTCCATCCTTCTATAACACATTTCCAATGCATTAATTCTTTCCATATCTCTCTTTTTGAGTGTCCATGACTCACTCCCATAACCTGCAATACTCCAGACTGTTGCTTTAACTATTCCAATTCTCACACCTATTTTAATATTCTTATTTATTAAAATTCTCTTCATTTCCATAAATGCTGATTTAGCTTTACCTATTCTGTTTCTAATTTCCAACTCTGAAGTTCCTTTCTCTGAGACCTAACTACCTGAATATTGAAATCTTTCCTCTGCATCTTATCTTTGCATTACCTCCTATTTTTCTGCCCATTATTATTATCTTAGTCTTCTTTGTGTTAATCCTTAGTCCGTACTCTTTACAGGAGTTTTCCAATTCTTTGAACAGTTTGTTGTAATCCATTTTCGTTTTCTGCCATTGCCACTACATCATTTGCATACCTTAAGTTATTGATGATTCTTCCATTTGTTTTTATTCCTTCTACATCCTCAAGTGCCTCTCTATAAAGGTTAAATAATAATAGTGATAACTTACATCCTTGTCTAACTCCTCTCTCCACTGGGAATTCTCCTGTTTCCTTTCCATTTGCACATACTAGACGCTGTTTGTGTCCAGTATATTCTCTTTAAGATTTCCAAATCATAAGAGTCAATAATTAAAAGAAACACACGTATTAACCACAGTGAAAATTATTTAATTGTAAATATTTCATCCTAAGTATCTTAGGACATCATCAGTACAGTAGTTTAAAACAATAATAGGAATAACATACAGTTAGGGCGCATGATTACAATAGAATCTCATTAAACATGTGTAACGTGTTACAAAAAAAAATAAAATAAAATAAAAAAATTATTTAACAGAATTTTGTATGACAATTTCCCATACTTTAGGAATAGTAAGAACGTTGTTGCGGTTTAAGTTTGGTCTGTGTAGTAGGGTTTCAGAACCTTCTTTGTATAAACATTCATGTTTATATAAAGATCTATGTAAAAGTTTAGACTTTTCCCAGTGGATCCTATGGTTTGGATTTTCAATTCCGTGTTGAGAGAGGCCAGATTTTTGTGGTTTATAAAGACAAATGTGGTCTTGATGTTCCAAGATGCGTTTCTGAACAGACCTACCTGTCTGTCCAAAGTAAGACAGTTTTGTAACACGCACGTTTAATGAGATTCTATTGTAATCGTGTGCCCTAACTGTATGTTATTCCTATTATTGTTTTAAACTACTGTACTGATGATGTCCCTAGATACTTAGGATGAAATATTTATAATTAAATAATTTTTACTGTGGTTAATATGTGTGTTTCTTTTAATTATGATTGCACCACAGATTTCATTATTTAAATAAGAGTCAATATCAGTATTTTCTAGAATATCAAAAAGCTTTTTATGTTTCACTACATCAAATGCTTTTTCAAAACCTAGAAACCCAAAAAAAACTTTTCCACCATGGTTTAGTGTTTTCTCCCCAGTAATTCTTAGAAAAGTTATCCCCTCTCTAGTTCCTTTGTTGGTTCGAAAACCAAACTGTTCTTCATTCATTTATTTTTCTATTTTACTCTTAATTCTCTCCGAAATTATTTATGCCAGTAATTTTTGCTGTGTGAGTTATAAGAGTTATCATTCTGAAATTATTAGTCTAAAACTCCTGTTTTTTTTTGTTTTTTTTTGAATGGGGATAAAAATTGATCTTAAAACTCCTCTGATAATTCTTGTCCCTCATAAATTTTGTTAATAATTTGCCATAACTCTTCCCTACCTTTTTCACCTATATTTCTTATAAGTTCTATCTGTATACCATCTATTCCGGGGGATTTTCCTTCTTTCATCATTTGAATTGCCAGATTCAATTCCTCCTTTATGATGTATAACCTCTGCCCATCATACTCTTTCATTTGATTTTCTCATCTTTCTCTGTCTTCATACAGTTTACCTACATATTCCTCCCATCTCTGTAATATCTTTTCTTTTTCTATCAAAATTTCACCTCTTTCATTCTTGACTGCTCCAGTCTTTTGTATCTTTCTCCTTCCTGTCATCATATTAATGTTTTTATAAACACCTTTTATGTCATTTCTTTCTGCCTTTTCTGTTGTGTCTTTACACATTTCATCTAACCACTCTTCTTTTTCCTTTTTATCTCTCTCTCTTTATAATTCTCTATTCAAGTTTTTATACTGCTTTTTTCCCTCCTCTGTTTTACTATTAACTAGCTTTCTTCTTTTTGTCATTTTTCTCAAAATATTTTCCGTCATCCATGGTTTTTTCCTTTTCTCTCTTTCCTCCTCTTTTTGGGCTCAATGTAATTCTGTAACAGTAATTATGCTTTCCTTCAGAATCTTCCGCTTTTCACTTACATTATCACTTCCATATATATTTCTCTCTTTCATTTCTTCCTCTACTTTCTTTGTGAATTTATTCACCGTATTTGGTATTTTCAGCTGCTCTCTATTCCATGATTTATTTTATTTCTTTGTAATTACTTTTTTTAAATTAATTTCATCTTAGTTGATAACAATATATGATCTGCATTACAGTCTGCTCCTGATATGTTGTCACATCTTTTATATTATTTCTATATCTTTGGTTTCTTCTTCTCTTCCGTCTAAGACGGGTCGAGTCTTCTCTTGAGCAGGATCTTCCAGTCTTCTCTATTCCTTGCTGTTCAAAAAAGTTCCTTATATGTTCTGCATCCCGAGATGTTCTTTATTAATTTCAGCCAGGTAATTCTTGGTTTTCCAGGTCTTCTTTCTTTTGTATTGCTTTCTTTACAACTTCTAGATATATGTTGAATAGGCATGGGGATAATGGGCATCCTTGCATTACTCCTTTTTGGATCTCTATGGGTTCTGTTGTGAGTGTGTCCTTTTTAATTATTGCATTTGTCTATTGCTTTTTCTAGTAGAATTTTAAGAAGGATTTCTCTGTTGATTTATCGAAAGCTTGTTTAAAGTCCACAAAACAACAATATAGTTCTTTATGGTCTTCCCAGCTGAGCTCTGTTAGTTGGTGCAATGTGAAAATTTGGTCTATTGTTGAATAGTTTCCTCGGAAACCAGTTTGTTCTATGCCTATCATTTCTTCGTAGGTGTTTTTTAATCTATTTTGTATAATTCTTATGAATATTTTATAGTTGTGAGGGAGTAAATTGATTGGTCTGTAATTTCTGCAGTCTCTTTTGTCTCCTTTCTTGTATATGGGATGATCTTTCCAGTTCTCCAGTCATCTGGGATATCTCCTGTTTGTAGTATTTTATTGAATAGGGTTGTTAAATATTCTATTGATATGCTGCCTCCATATGACCACAGTTCAGTAGGGATAGTATCAATGCCTGGTGCTTTATTGTTTTTCATCTGTTTTATTGCGTATCTAACTTCTTCTTATAAAATTTTTGGGTGATCATTATTTTCTTCTATTGTTGGCATTGTAGTTTTGTTTCCTTGGTGGAAGATAGTCTTAAAATGATTTGACCAGATTTTTCTTATATATTCAATATTCCCGGTTTCAGTCATCTTGTTGTTTATCATTGTTACTGTTTTTGCTAAGAATTCCTTTGCAATTTCTCTTACAGTATCATAGAAGACTTTTAGGTTGTTTTGTTGGTATGCTTCTTGGCATTTCTTACTTTTTCTTCTAACAATTTTTCTTTGGCTTTTTTGCATAGGTTATCAACTTTATTTTTTAGTGCTCTGTATTTTTCTCTATTCTCTTCATTGTTTTGTTGGTTTACAAGTATCTTGGCATCTCTTTTCTCTTCTATGGTAGCTATGATTTCTTGGGTTATCCACTGTTTGCTTATTTTGGGTTTGGAACCTACAGTGTCTTTTGCAATTGATAACACTGTTTCTTTTCCTTCTTCCCAGTATTTTACGCTGTTCTGTAAGATGAAAGGTTTTAATTTAAAGCACATCTGTTCTAAAAATCGACTTCTGCTTGAGCTATCTTTTAGTTTTGATAGGTTGATGTTTTCTTCTTTTCTGATATTATTTTTTCCTGTTGAATTTTATCTTCACTTTGGCAGTTAATATTTCGAGGTCAGCGTCAAAATCAAAACTTCTTAATGTTCGTACATTATTTACTGATCTTTTCCATTGTTTGTCTTTATGTTTATAAAGAACTGCATATATCTATGCAGTTCTTTATATTACCATCTTTGAGTAGTCCATGTATATTTATTATTAGGGCGTTGATAGAACAATGTGTTTGTAATCATTAGATCATTTGTTTTACAGAAGTGGAGTAATTGTTCTCCTCTGTCGTTGGTTTATCAAAACATAATCTATCTGATTTCTTCTATTATTTATATCCTCCCCTGGGGCTTTCCACATATACAATCTTCTTGGATGTTTTTTAAACCAAGTGTTCATAATTGTCAAATCATGTTTACTACAGAAATCCAACAATATATCTCCTCTTTCATTTTTCACTCCCAATCCGTATAGCCCAACAATATCTTCCTCCCTTCCTCTTCTGATTTTTGCATTCATATCGTCCTGTATTATAATTACATCTTTTGTAACTTTACATTTCAAACCCTTTTCTATATCACCATAAACTCTCTCTACCTCCTCATCCTCATAATCACAAGTAGGTAAATATATCTGAATAAGTAAAATATTTCTTGGTTTTGCTTTCATCTTTACCACCAAAACTCTGTCTGAGATTTGCCAGTAGCCTTCCATACATCCTGCCACTTGTTTATTCAATATTATACCAACACCTGCTTGATGTTTCTTCTCTCTTCCTGAGCAAATTACTCTCATTCCATCCTCTGCTCTAAAATCTCCTTTTCCTTTCCATCTCACCTCAGCCATTCCCAGAACATCTATTTTCAATCTTAGCATCTCTATCTTTACAAATCATTCTTCCAGTTTGAAGTAAGGTATTCACATTCCAAGATCCAAAGTGAATACCTTTATTCTTCCCTTTCCATATGTATATTTTCCTTTTTCTTCTCCACTTCCCACAGGCTTTAGTAGAGATGATTCATATGATTGACATGCAATCTTGTCAATATCCATACTGGAATAAGTGACCTCCCTGGTAGCCAATTGCACAGTTCTGGACTCAAGTGTCCCATCCTGAACTGTGCATCACTCATCATTTTGATTCTTGCTGCTCATCCAAACTAGAGAAAAGTAGAAGCATAGTGGTTTCCTGTTGCCTTCCATGCATGAAGAAATGAAAAAGTAGAAATATAGAAAGAATAATATATGCACGTCTGTAGAAGCTTAATGCTGTGAGGACATCATGTTTGAGGCTTAATGGATTTTTTACAACACTCAAAAAGAATTCAAATATAATTTAATACTTCCTATATTTCGTCCTAGTCACTAGGACATCTACAGGGATTACAAAAACAATTAATGTAACATGCACACACAAATCTTACAATACTAAGCCCAACCACATGGGTGACACCAAAGCTCCACCTAGATAGGACTTTAGTGTCACCCACGTGGTTGGGCACACACAAATCTTACAATAGTAAGATTTGTGTGTGCATGTTACATTACTTGTTTTTGTAATCCCCTAGATGTCCCAGTGATTAGGACGAAATATAGGAAGTATTAAATTCTATTTTAATTCTTTTTGAGTGTTGTAAATAATATATGCACGTAAACACAAGAAAGATATTTAATTAACCAAATATTTCGGTCTGGAAATAGCAGACCATCTTCAGTGGCACTACAAGAACAGTTTAAAAAAAAAAAAATACGAGGTGGAATACTAACAATAGATCATTTAAAAATAGAACAAGCCGTGTGATGTTATATCACTAAGTATTAAATGGAATATTTTTAAGTAGAGACATGATTGAAATAAAGATATTAATTAATAATATTAAATAACATAAAATTAATATGAATTAATGAGTTATCTTGATTAGACTTTCCCAGATTTTTGATATAGATATACAGTCATTTCGATTCAGGTTAGGATGATGGAGTAAGGCCTCTACGCTTTCTTTGAATAAATGTTCAAATTTATAATGGGATCTATGTAAGAGGCGAGTTTTTGACCAAAGGATGTTGTGGTTAGTTTCAATCCCGTGCTGAGCCAATTCATATTTTTCAGGTTTGTTGTGATGAATGGAGGATTGATGTTCTTGGATTCTTTTTTCAAGAGAACTTCCAGTTTGTCCAAAATAGGAGAGATCACAGTTGCAGGGAATTTGATAAACTCCAGGAAGAGATATAGTTGAGTGTTTGTCTTTAGGAGAAGGAAAATGGGAAGATAATTTGTTAATAGGTGAATACGTAGT
This sequence comes from Typopeltis vanoorti, assembly GCF_054136105.1. Classification (NCBI taxonomy): domain Eukaryota; kingdom Metazoa; phylum Arthropoda; class Arachnida; order Uropygi; family Thelyphonidae; genus Typopeltis; species Typopeltis vanoorti. The sequence continues at coordinate 36,670,513 of NC_143557.1, forward strand.
TGTTAACTCATATTTCTTCAGAATTCTTGCGATAGGTTCTGAAATCCCAGAAATGTAAGGAATTGGAACTCGATGTATTGAATCTTCGTTGTTTTGTGGTGGATTATAAGAATCGAGAAGATGTTGAGTACTCTTTTCGGAAAGCCATTGAGTTACATGTGTTGTTGGATAGTAGAAAGTTCTTTCTGTAGAAAATTAGAAGTAGAACAATTAGTTTGGGCTCTTCTGATTAGACATTTTATGATTCCTGTTTTTTTAATAAGGATAATGGGCTGATTCTTTAAGAATATACCGACCTGTGAACGTTGGTTTCCTGTAAACTGTAGTTGTAAGAGTATTTGAAGATGACCGGATGAGGAGAACGTCTAAAAAAGATAACTGGTTGTTTTCTTCCATTTCCATAGTAAACTTTATACGATGATGTAAGGATTGATACCATTTAAAAAAGAAGGCAAGGAGTCTTTGTTGTGCGGCCATACAGTAAAGATGTCATCTATATATCTTACCCAAAAGGATAGTTGAAGGAAAATAGATGAGAAGAGGACTTTTTCTAGCTGTTCTAAATAAAAGTCAGCTAAAGCAGGAGAGAGAGAGAGGACTTCCTATGGCCGTTACTTCTACTTGGCTGTAAAATTTGTTTTGACATAAGAAATATCCAGAGTGTAATCGAATAGTTTTATAATGTCTTCTGGAAAGATGTCAGCAAGTAATCTTACAGTCTCCTTTAGAGGTACATTTGTATATAAAGATTGTATATCAAAGCTCACCATAAGATCTGTTGGTTGCAATGAGACATTTTTTAATTTTTCTAAAAAATCTGAGGAGCTTTTTTAGAAAGGAACTAGAGTTGCCTATGTGAGATTTCAATAATTTAGCTAGATATTTGGCTATACGGTAAGTAGGAGAATCAATACAATCTACTATTGGATGAAGAGGAAAGTCAATCTTATGTATTTTAGGAAGACCATAAAATCTAGGAGGTCTTGCAAAAGGAGTTTTAAGTCTTTCAATTGTGTCTCTATCTAAACTGATGACTTCATCTAAGAGCGAATTTAATTTCTTTAGTTGTCTGTTGGTTGGATTATAATCAAGTTCTTGATATGTGGAGCGATCTCGATGTAATTTGCTGAGTCCATAACTACTGTTGCTTTCCCCTTGTCAGCTTTGTTGATAATGAGGTGATTTTTTTTTTTTTTTTTCAAGGACTGTAAAGATTTCATTTCAGAAAGAGATATGTTGGAAGGAGGAAGTTTGTCCTTAAGTAGAGAAGAAGCGACTTCTAGACGAAGAGCATTAGCTTTATCACTAGTTAGATGACTGAGATTTCATTCAATGTTAACTATGACATCTAGATATAGTATCTTATTAGGAACAATAGAAAAATCATGTCCTTTTGACAGGATAAGGGTTTCGCTATCAGTTAGAGGACGTCCGGATATATTGACAATCCAATTATCTGGAGTTTTGAAGGGCTTGAATTGTTTAGATGAAATAGCTTTATATTTTTGGTTTAGATGTTGACTTAGTTTATTATATGCTCGTTGGGTAGAACGTTTAGCCACATTTAGAACTATGTGTGAAAGATGTGGATCCAAGTTTGTGGAAATATAGGTGCGAAGATCAGAAATATGATGACTGTGAATAGCAAGATCACGTTTAGCAGCTTTAAGTTGGTTACGGATTAATGATAAACTGGTGTTCCGGTAAATATTATGAGCTCCAGGAGATTTTATAGTTTTTTAATCTTAGCAAAATTGGGAATAATCTTGTTGTCACAGCATTTTTTTAAAATTTTGATCTTTGTTCGTAACCTACCTTGTATAACTGAAAGTTTTCCTAATTTACTGGTTATTTTGGTGGCATTTTCCCTGTGAAGGATTAAAATTTGATGTTTTAAGGATACTTGTCATAAAGACTGAATAATATATGCACGTAAACACAAGAAAGATGTTAAATTAACCAAATATTTCGGTCTGGAAATAGCAGACCATCTTCAGTGGCACTACAAGAACAGTTTAAAAAAAAAAAAAAAAAAAAAAAAAACAAGGTGGAATACTAACAGTAGATCATTTAATTTTATGTTATTTAATATTATTAATTAATATCTTTATTTCAATCATGTCTCTACTTAAAAATATTCCCTTTAATACTTAGTGATATAACATCATGCGGTTTGTCCTATTTTTAAATGATCTATTGTTAGTATTTCACCTTGGTTTTTTTTTTTTTTTTTTTTTTTTTTTAATTTTGTTTTTTTTTAACTGTTCTTGTAGTGCCACTGAAGATGGTCCGCTATTTCCAGACTGAACTATTTGGTTAATTAAATATCTTTCTTGTGTTTATGTGCATATATTATTCAGTCTTTATGTCACAAGTATTCTTAAAACATCAGAAATATAGAAAGATTCACCCCTAGCCCTTGAATACTCTAATAGCATTGGGGGGGGGGGGGGGGGACAAGAAGAAGAAAAAAAAAAGGAAGGAAATAAGAGTAGGGACCATCCTATAGATAATGTACAGATGTATATTACATGAAGTAAAGTATGATCCAGTATCAGGTACCTCAGGTTCGCCACTCCTGTACTCACTAAAGTGAGCCCTTGAGGTCTCTCATGATCACCTGACAATTTTACTGTGCCCACAGAAGGTGTTGTGTATGGTACATGCTCACTTAATTATTTACATCTGATTCCTTGATATTTAGTGATTCTTAGCTTATTTTGCTTATTTGTAGGGCTTATAAGCAAGAGCCAGTTCACAGTAGTGGAAGCAATGATGTCAAGGGTAAGCACAAGTTCATATCCACTGGCACTGTATCGTTCATACCAAGCATTATTTCATTTAATTAATTAATTCACAATTCATTTATATTTATTATTCAAGTTTCTAGCAGTCCATAGTACTTTAGATACATGGGAGAGATATGGGTTAGAGGTGCTGATGAATTGTTATTTTGTGGTCTCCATTGGTGAAGTAAAATGGCTAATCCTTCAAGGCTCTGGAACTAAGGCTTCCAGAAAAAGGGATGTACCTGAACCTCATTTTATAGACCATCTTTATATATATCTCCTTCAATTCTTACTGTTTAGTTCAGCTCATGATATAGACTTTTATATTGCTTGATGTATACTGTCCTTTTACATCCTCTAATTGTGCACCTTGTTGTATGCCTTTTCCAGATCCTATATTCCCACTATTTCTCAGTTCTTCTTTTCAGATGCATCAGTCTGAAGATTAGTTGGAGTAGCAGTGCTAGTTTAAGAATATGATTATACAACAAGATGAGTTCGCATTGCCATCCTTTGCCCATTAATAGGTATTTAAAATGTCTGTAGATGTGTATGTTCATGGGGCTGGTTTACCTGCTTTGAGAGATGAAAAACTTGAGTTTCAGAGGGGGGGAAACCCTCTTCCTCCATATGAGACTGGATAACCCACCTTTGATTGAAAAACTCTGATAAAGGTTGTTTGCATAATAAATGGGATAATAAACTCAGATCTTTCCAACTAGTGAGCTCCCTTGAAACCAATTTCTTAGTTTCTCTCAATTGTTCAATTATCTGTCCTGAAGTGAACATCTGATCTTGACTATCTATATATATATATATATATACTGAACTCAGTTGTTTTTCTTCAAGTTTTTTCTGTTCCACAATTTGTCTTAGCCTCTTCTTAAGAATGCTTGCATTAATTTAACTTGGAAAAATCAATATCAAAGTTTCTCTCTAATTTTCATATTATGTTTAATTTTGCTTTTAATAGATGTATGTTGTTAGAGCACTCCAGTCAACTGGAATTTGACCTTCTGAGTAGAACTTCTGTATCATGCAGTACAGCCACTGAAAACTTTTATACTTCTATATTTAAGGATTTCTGGTTGAGTATCATCTATTTCAACCTGCCTTAAGGATTTCTGGTTGAGTATCATCTGTTTCAACCTGCCTTAAGGATTTCTGGTTGAGTATCATCTGTTTCAACCTGCTTTTCCATATTTCATGTTTTTGATGGATTTTTCTATATCAAGTTTTTATGTGTAGTTCTCATTGTATTCCTTTTGTATAATTTCTACCACCACCATTCTGTTACTTTGTTTCATTGAACAGTCTTTAAAGTAATTACTCTAGATATGCAGAATATAGACAGCTTTCATGTCACCTTCATTATAAATTATTTCATTCACAGTATTCTTTTGAACATTTTGCCACCTTCCTGATATTTAATTATCTTCTCTATTTTTTACCAAATTCTTCCCAGACTGTTGTTATCTACTTTTACACGTTGCTAAACTTTCTTATATTTTCTTTGTGTTCTGTCCAAGCACTGCTGACTTATTTCTAAAAACTTTTGGTATACTTTCTTCTTTTTTCTGACTACCTCTTTAAATTCCTCTGTTTATTGTGGAGTTCATATTTTTCCAGTCTTGCAGATAACCTCACCACCTGTCTCTCTCTGGTTGAATCAGTCAGTGTTTTTGTAAGGGTCTTCTGCTGAGGCTGAAGTTTTGATTCTTATTTTCAGACTTTCATTTTTCAAAGCCAAATGAAAGTTTCATTTGGCTTTGAAAGTTTCATATGAACTTTCGTAGTTTCTGCATTTGACTTTGAAATAATGCTGGAATTACTATCCACTTGATTTATATGATTTTGCATCATCGAATTGAAGCTTTTTGGTTCTTTATTTTAGTAAATACTTTACACAATGACTGAGAGTTTGCTTATGAAAAATACACCTCTCCAACACTTCAAGTTCCTTAGTATTGAGAGTGGTTGTGAACAACAGATCCAGAGGTTAACAGATGGCAGTGCTGTAGCCAATGAAGTTTAAACTGAGGCTGGGCTATTGCCATTACCCCACCATGACCAGAGCTTATAGCTCAATGATACCTTATCCATACATTTTCTTCTACAGATAACAGGGAATATGAAAAGCATTCTTGCTTCACTCATCTAGCCAAAAAAAAAATTTTTTTTTTTTTTTACCCCTAGTATTGAACAAGAGTTTTTGCTCTCTTAAGGTCTCTGTCTGGTCTCTGAGAAAAACCAACCAGTTTGAAACAGCTGTCAGGCCAGTGAAACCTTATCAAAATGGACCCATAGAAGGCAAATATATGGATGCTTGGGCAAGCGATCATGTTTTCTAAAAGGTCCGTGCTAGGGAAACTCATAAATGTCGGCGAGTACTCCTGTAAGCTCTCTGGTCCAATTTCATATGAAACTTTCATAGTTTCTGCATTTGGCTTTAAAATAATGCTGGATTTAAAATCCACTTGATTTATATAATTTCTTACACAGTTTTCTTTTTAATAAACCCCTCCACATTTAAGTTGGAAGAACAAGGGGAAGACATTATATCCATCCTTCAATTGAAAAGAACCTGAGTTTTATTCTTGTTGTGATGGGGGAAATCATATTGACTTTTTTAATTGAAGGTGTGTTAGCCCAACTCATGTGGAGGTAATAGAGTTTTTTCCTCCCAGAAATTCAGCTTTCTCATCTCAGGTAAATCAGTTCTACTACATGTGAAATTTACAGACAAAAAAAAAATACTGTTTGTTGCAATAGATGTCATTGTGTGTAGATAGAGGATTAAGTAGTACAAGTGGGGGTGTGCAGTGTGGGTGTGCTCTCCCATGATAAGTTTTTATACTCCTTGGTGGTATAATAATAATAATAATAATAATCTGTTTTATCCTGCTCAAAACTGAATGGTGATCAAATCCCCAAAACTGTTTCAAATCCCCTGTATACTCTTATGTCCTTTACTAGCATGAAGATATTTTTATTAGCAATAACATAGCCAATAAGACTTATTTCTTGTGGTCTCTCGATGTGAATTTGTGCACATCTTTCTGTTGGAACTTGATATTAGTAATGACTAGTCCATGTCATAAACAGAAATTTAGCAAGTGCTTACCATTATTATTAGCTTTCCTCTTTTTTTCCAAAGTTTTCCAAAACATTTCTGTGTCGGGCATTCATTTCCTATTCTGTTTTTTAGATCTCTAATAATATCAGAATAAAATAATTATACTACATAATAGAATTAACTTGCAATCAGTTTGTATGCAATTAAAATTCTTTTGTCATTGCTCACCTGGTTGACCAAGTGGTTAGCACATCCACCCTCCAGCAAAGAGGTTGTGAGTTCGATCCTACCAAGGACATGGATGTTTGTGATTGTTCTACTAACCATTTACCATATGTGCTGCTGTAACCTATGTCCTGGTGTAGTATGACCCTTGATGTCTTTGCACCATAAAAATCTAAAATAACTAACTAACCTTTTGTCATTTATGATAAATAGAAATAGAAGTGGAACTGCAGGATAGAGAAAAGAGCACATTTGAGGCTATTTGGTGAGATTGAAACTAGCAGAACTAAATATACAGTTGGGTGCTGCTATAGACCAGGTGATGGAATAGATGGTGGAGATAGTATGCATAAGCAAATAGATGAAATGAGTGGAAGGAGGGGTAATTATTATGGGAGATTTCAACTATGGTAACATTGATTGGAAGAAGGAGAGGACACATGGGAGGAAGGAATTGGATTTTATGCAGTTATTAAGGGATAACTATCTGCAACAGCATGTAATGGAAAATACTAGGGTCAGAGAGTGCTTGACCTGGTAATTGCATCTGAGAGTTTGGCTGTAATGAATATGACCACGTTGCCACCAATTGGTGAGAGTGATCATAGGGTCTTGACTTGGGAGGTGGCTAAGGGAGAAAGGTGACCTGCAGGCACATGAACGGTATAAAGTGCAGGCCAGAAGGGTAACGAGCATGGTAAGAAAAGCAAAAAAGGATTACGAAAGAACATTGGCCATGCAGGCTAAAGAGAATCCTAAACAGTTTTTTCGATATGTTGCAAGTAAAAGAAAAAATGTATATGGCAGAATGATTTTAAAGAATGCCGATGGTAGGAAGGTAACCGAATCAGTTGATAATGTTGAATTACTGACCGAGCACTTTGCAAGAATTGCTCCCGTACCCCCCGAATATACGGTTTACCAAAAATCCACAAACCCAATTCCCCACTCAGGCCTATAGTAGATGCCACCAATGCACCTTGCTACAGACTGTCTAAACAGCTGGCCAACTCTCTGACCCCCCCCCCCTCACTGGAAGGTCCACTTCCTATATAAAAAACTCGACCAACTTTAAAGCCCTCATAGAAAATTTAACCTTGAATAACGCAGACATATTGGTAAGCTTTGATATCTCCTCTTTGTTTACCAATATTCCCTTAACTGTAACCTTATCTCTCTTAGAAAACGTTTTTCTGTCTGACATCTTAGATCTCTTTTCCTTTGCCATTAGCTCTGGGTATTTTTCTTGGAAGAACAAAATCTACAAACAAAAAAAAAGCAACCGCCATGGGTTCCCCCCTCTCACTCCCTCTTGCCAATTTCTATATGAAAGATTTCGAAAAACAAGCCATAGACTCAGCCCCACTCAAACCTTCTATCTGGCTAAGATATGTAGATGATGTGTTCTCTATTTGGTCTCATGGCCCAGACACGTTAGACTCCTTTCTCAGTCATCTTAATAGCCTACATCCAAGAATCCAGTTTACTATGGAAAAGGAAAAGAACAACTGTTTACCCTTCCTAGACACCTTAGTCACACGCCTGCCTAATTGGATAGTTTGGAGGACTAGGCTAGGGAAAATGGATGTCAATTTAATGTGGCAAAGTGTAAGGTTATGCATTTTGAAGTGAAAAGATTAGGCAGCAGTATATCACATTGGTGGAACCGTACTCCAGGAGATTGACGAGGCCAGGGATTTGGGAATGTTGGTGGATAGGGAGTTGAAGTTTAGGGGGCACATTGCAAAAGTGGCCAAATCAGCTCATCAAATCACTTGGTTGCTGAGGAATACTTTGACGAGCAGAGACAAGCAAGTTATTGTTCCTCTGTATCGAGCCTTGATAAGACCCCATCTCAACTACTGTGCCGAGATTTGGGCGCCAGGGTTTCTTCTTGATGGGGAAGAGGTGGAGAGGATCCAGAGACAAGTGACCATGATGACAGCAGGTCTGTGGAATGAACCTTATGAAAACAGGTTGAAGATTTGTGGGTTGCAAAAATTAGTTGCTAGGCAGAAAAGGGGTGATATGATTGAGACATTCAAATTACTGAAGGGTTTCTATAGGATTAATCCAGAAGATATTTTTGAGAATAGGACTGGTGGTGGGAGGACTAGGGGCCATACATGGAAGCTGGGCTAGCAAGGGTGTTAGAACTAGGTTTTTTACTTGGAGAGTGGTGAATGAGTGGAATAAGCTGCCAGAGTCTGTTGTGGTGCTATGACCGTGAGTGAGTTCAAGGCGAGGTATGATAGATACTGTGTGAATGTCGAATAGTTGTTCTTGACATGATGTTAGGGCCTCCCTTGATGAGTCTGTCGACTCCTTGGAGTTGCCCGAGATAATAATAATAATAATAATAATAGCTGAGATTGTGTGATCCAGAAATTATAATTGTTATGAAGAAAAATGCTTTTAATGCCTAGTCTCCTATCCCATTCACAGCAAAACATTGTCATGCAAACTTGTTACTTCCACACATAAAAGTCAGAAGAACCTGTGACATATAAATGCCATGTGGGAGAACGGATCAGAAATAGAATAATTTGTTTATGTTCTTTTTGAACTGCTGAATGTTGTAGTCTTTGGAAATGCTTCATGGGGGAGGTCCACAGAATATGGTGGATGGAATGAAAGATAACTGGGTTCAGTGCAGGTTTGGCAATTATGCAGCTTGACTGTATAGGGATGTTGAGCAGCTGTTGCACAAGTTCCTGTAGATCTAATGGGAATGGGAGACATAACAGATGCTAGACCTGCTGAACAGTGACTATGGACATGTCTCTTTAGAATATTATTATTATATTATTATTATTATTCCTGATACCTCCAATAGAGAATAGAGTCAATGAAGAAACTGATCTTTTATGGGAAAGTTGAAGAGAGTCTAAAAGATGTGTCATTAATCAACCCGAACAGCCTTTGTCTGAACAGCATGAGGAGTTTTTAGGGAGGTCTTAGGTGCATTACCACAAACACGAGAGCAGTATTCCAGGGTTGGTCAAATTTGGGATTTGTATGAAGGAAGTAACTGTTCAGCAGAAAAGTACTATCTTATGAAGAAAGGGATGCCAAGCTTTTTGAAAGCTGATGATGCTATAGAAGTTATATGATTATTCCATGAAAGGCTTGGAGTAAGAGTTAGTCTGAGAAGAGAGGTTTTTGCTGTAGAGTTGAGTATTATCAAAAGTAAGTGGAGAAGAGATCTTCTTTTTTTTTTTGCAAGTATCCACTCTGGGATACTGTGGAGATAAGTGTTCAGGGCACTTATTATATATGATATTGAAGGTTGATATGTTTGAGCACTGCAAGACTTGTCATATGAGTAGGTGAGTGGAGGGTGCTGTCATCAGCAAAACTATTAATGGGGGGTTTGTAGTCAATGAGAGTAGTTTTTTATATAAATCAGGAAGAGGGTGGGTGAAATGACAGTCCTGAGGGACACTGGCATCAACGGGAAAACCTGAAGAGGGAACATCCATTATTACACATAGGAATCAATATAAGAGAAAACTAGCAATCCAGTTATACAAGGAAAAGGCAGTCCATAGGATTGTAATTTCTTGAGAAGTTCTATCAAAATCCTTGGACACGTCAAGTGAAAAGGGACAGATTCCTTCAAACTTTTCCATTGAATGGATTCAGAGGTGCCTGATGTAGGCCATGAAATCTCTTGGATCAAGATTGGCAAAATCCATACTGGTGGTCATTAATTAAGTGGCATTTCTCTAAGTGTCGAGAAGTTGACTGCTGATAACCTTCTCCATTACATTAGACAAAATTGGGGCAAGAACAATAGGTAATAGTTTGATTAGACATTTATCATATTTTTTGGGAACTGGTTTTTTATAGGTGTTCCATGTTGTAGGGTGGATGCCAGTGCAGTTAGTAAATAAATGATGAAGAACAGGTGTTCAGGAACACATTTCTTAAGCACAATAGATTGGATTCCATCATGGCTGGCTGCCTTTGTGGTAACCAAGTTATTCAAGATTTTTCTGATTTTTTTCTGGTTGAAGGTCACAGGAAGCATGAGATGCAATGTTCTAGACAAAGAAGAAGGTAATTTGCCATGGTCATGTATGGAGGAGCCATGATGTCAGCTTGGCTCTAAGTGATTATTACGGTAAGATAGAAGAAGTAGCACAGATGGACAAAAGTTGCACCTGATGGCTGTGGTAGGAACCAGAAGGTACAACTGTCAGTGGCACAAGCAGCAAGCTTTCTACATTTATCTTTGTTGAATTTAGTCTTTATCTCTTTAATGATGATTTAAGTGTTGTGGGCAACTGTGTAGGCTGTGAATGAAGCTGGTGTTTTGGTCTCAAGCCACCTGTGATAGACTGTTTGCTTTCCTTGGACCATTCTGGCACACATGGCACAATGAACATGTGGCTTGGGTAGGACTGTTATTGACCTAAAAGTGAACTGCTGTGTTTATTTACAGTTTTCACCATCTTTTTTTTTTCTTTTTTTTTTTTTTACTGATTGAGTTTGTTCGCCCCCAAATTGTTGGAATAAGTGAAAGATGGTTGAATGAAGATGATATCCTAACAAGAATAAAAATGGAAGGGTATAGTGTTTTTTTTTTGTGAGGATAAAAAAAGTTCAGCTCAATGATAACGGGGAAATTATGTCCACATAAGGTAAAAGTAAAAAAAAGGGATATAGTGGCAATGGTCATGAGGCAGTGAGGTGGAGGTTGACAGGAAGACATATTTAGTTGGATTCAGTGCAAAAACATATCAGATTCATCATCTGATCTCATTTACTCCATTGATTACTGAATCAAATTACAATTGAGCAGAATGGCAACTGGGACGTTTAGAATGTTGGTAATCGTAGTCTTTTTGTCATCAAATGAACCATTGCTGTCAATTTGATGGCAGTTCATGAAATCATTATTAATTCAGAGACAGCTACTGCCATCAGATTGAGAGCATTCTATTTATTGTGAAAATTGTGAAAACCTGTATATCATTTATCAGAATGCTATAATAATAATAATCTCCTTTGGTATATGTTTTAGAGAACTGTTTTAAACTCATTATGATAGACAATACTATTGAATGTATGCCACGTTATGTATATTTCCACTCTGTATAATATCTGAACAGACCCCAATGAAATGAAGCAGCTGCATGCCATAGAGCTTTCCCTAACTGTATACAGTCAAAATAATACTACCAAAGGTGCATTATTTTTTAACAGATTCACTAAATTCACTACAGGCACTAAGAAGTCTGGCATACTACCCACATCCAGTTTCTCTCTCTTGCTTAGATTTGACATCTGTTATATCAGATCAGGAGGTTCCATTTGTCTGTTTGCTTATGTTGGATCAAAATCCATGTAGGTTATCATTGCATTCCTTACATCTTCTGTCTGCTATTTATACCAATTACTAGCAGATCAAAAATGAAAATATCATATCTAAGTGGCATACATTATGGAATAGAAGATTAATAAAATAAAATAAAAAGTCTTGAAATTAAATTGTGGCAGTCCAAACTGCTTTGGGATCATATAGTGGAGTTCTTATTGTGCTCTGCATAGCTCATAGCCATCTTATGGGCATCTTCCCATTGAGGGGTGATGATATGCCCACATGTAAAGTTTCTTAGATCTGTTTTTAAACATTTATTATATTTTAATAGACTGTCCTAATTTAAAAAAGAAAATTTTTTTTTTTTTGGGCTGTTATACACTTCTAGCCTTTAGCCTTCTATGGAAAAAACATATCAGATTCATCATCTGATCTCATTTACTTAGCTTCGAAATAAAAAAAAAAAAAAAACTTAGTTCTCAAGGCATTTTTCACATGTAGGACTACTAAATCTATACAGAGTTCTAAATCTGACCAGTTTTTGAATGCATTTCTTACATCTGGATGAATCATATATTTTATAAACAGGTTATAAAAATGTGAGTAATCTTTTCAACTTAAAAGTTGAAAAGCAAGTATTTTATTTATATAGCCTTTAGTTCATGAAATCATTGAAAAGAGATCCAAGACTGCCAAATAGAGAATTGATATCTGGAGTACACATTTCTATAGTGGTAAACATTTCAGATATGCAAATAATTATTATTATTATTATTATTAAACAAGACCTCATGGAGTCAAAGACTCATCTAGGAGGTCCTTTTATCTCACACACATCTCATCATACCGGGTCTTAAACACATTCAAACTCCTTGCAGACACCACACTCTCAGGCAAGGCATTCCAATCATTCACAACTCTGCACGAAAAAAACCTGCCTCTCACTCCCCTACTCACACCCTCTTTATACAGTTTCCAGGGATGACCTCTGGTTCTCCCCTGATCTCCCACTATTCGCTGTAGAACTTCTCCACCATTGATCCTATAGCAACCCCTTACCAACTTGTAGGTCTCTATCATATCTCCCCTCTTCCTTCTCTCCACTAGTCTCTGCAAATTACATCTTTTCAATCTTTCCTCATACTCGACATTCCAGAGGTCAGAAACTACCTTAGTCAGTCGCCTTTGGACCCTTTCCAACATCTCCTCATCCTTCTGAAAACCAGGTGACCAAATCTGGGCACAATAGTCCATGTGTGGCCTAATCAAAGCCTTATACAATGGAACAAGAATCTCCCTACTTCTACACGTCAGTGTCCTCCTCATCATTCCCAGAAGTCTTTGTGTTGTCTTCACAATTTTGGCGATGTGACCCCTAAATTTTAGATCTTTATCCACTATCACTCCCAGATCTCTTATTTCCTCTACTTCCAACAATATATTCTTACCAAGCATAAATTCTGCATCCCATCTTTGTTTTCCAAATTTTAAAACCTTACATTTTGCAACATTGAACTCACACCCCCATTTGCTTGCCCAATCACTCAATTTATTCAAGTCTTCTTGCAAGGCCACAACATCTTCACTACTCTTTATGGTTCTTCCCAACTTTGCATCATCTGCAAACAACTGAATATCTCCATCCAAATCTTCGCCAATATCATTAATATACAAGTTAAATAGTAATGGCCCTAAAACAGATCCCTGAGGCACTCCACTAGTGACTTTCCTTTTCCTGGATATTGCACCCCCATACACAACTTGTTGATACCTATCAGATAGCCAGTCTCCAATCCAATGCACTAATCTAATATCCAACCCCATCTGCTCTAGTTTGACTGTCAACTTATCATGAGGCACTCTATCAAAAGCTTTTGCGAAATCCAAGTATATTACTGTGTATCCTTCTCCTCTGTCCAAGGAAGCAGTCACTTTATTGTAATAAGTAAGTAGATTACTAAAACACGACCTCCCTTTAGCAAATCCATGCTGTCCATCAAAGATTATACCATTGTTGTCAACCCAACTCTGGATTCTAGCTCTCACAAGCTTCTCCAACAACTTAACCACAACACCCGACACACAGATAGGCCTATAGTTTGATGCTTGAGTTCGATCACCTCCTTTATGAAGTGGCACAATCTTGCCCTCCTTCCACTCTTTAGGGACTTGACCAAGTGCAAGATTCGTATTAAAAAAATATGTCAAGGCAGGTGTCAACTCTCTGGCACATTCCTTCAGAATACGTGGTGATATATTATCAAGTCCCACAGCCTTATTTACATCTAGTTTACTCAACTCCCCAAACACCTCTTGCTCACTTACAGTCAGTCTCTCCTCCCCATCATCAACTGCTCTTAATCTCTCCATGAAGTCACATTCACAAGATTGAAAGATCTTTATGAACTGCTCATTAAGTATCTCCACCACACATTCTGCAACAGCTGTCTTTATACCATTTCCTCCAATCAATGTCATCCTTCCATAATCATTCTTTCTTTTGCTGGCTACATATCGAAAGAACTCCCTAGGATTCTTTTTAGCTTCATTAGCTAACTGCTGTTCATACCTCTCTTTAGCTACTCTCACCAACCAAGTCACTCTCCTTGCCTGGTCTTTGTAGAACTCATGAAATTGGTTACTTCCACTTCTCTTATGCTGCCTCCACAATGCCCTTTTTCTCTGTATTGCATGCTTAATCTCTTTATTCATCCATCTCACACGTAACTTATTTAACCTTCTCACCCGTGGTATACATTTAGACATTGCATCCACTAAATATTTTTTGAAAATCCCCCAAGCTGCATTGATCTCTTTTCCAGCTAACTCCTCATTCCATGCTACACCTGCAAGCTGTCTCCTGAGCTCTTCATAATCACCCCCCTTGTAGTTCCACATATACCCTTTTTTCACAGGGGTCCTTGCACTGCTGGCAACCACCCAAGTAATCACCTCATGGTCACTTTCACCAATTGGTGGATGATTTGATACCTCATTGATAATTACATCCTCCGATGAGATGACCAAATCCAAGACCCTTAATCCTCTTGTGCCCTCTGTTACATACTGTCTGAGGTAGTTATCCCTCAAAAACTCAAGAAACTCATTTTCTTTACTTCCAGTTGCTATCTCTTCATTCCAGTCTATATTGCCATAATTAAAATCACCCATAATGATCACCCTTTTCTTATTTGCTTGGCTTATTTGACTATACATTTCACTATCACCACCATCCACATTACCAGGTCTATAACAACATCCCACCAAGTATTTGATTCTATTCACCTCTATCTCACACCATACTGCCTCAAAACCACTGGCCCCATTTCCCCCTTGCATCTCTACCTTGTATGGACATAACTCTTTCTCTATCATCAATAGCACTCCCCCTCCCTTTTTACCCCTTCTATCCTCACGAAACACATCATACCTTTCCATCTCTATTCCTGTCAGGATGTCATCCTCATCTAACCATGTCTCACTTATTCCGACAATCTCTGGGTGCACAGACGCAATTAGTGCAACCATTTCATCCGCCTTGTTTCTTATACTTCTAGCATTGGTATACAAACACAACAACTCATTTCTGGATCTACAGCTAGTTCCACTGATACCACTCACTCGATGTGATCTCTCCATGCTGGACTGGGGCCATTTCCCTTTCTGCTTCTTCATTTTAGAACCCTTTGCAATTCCATCTGTTTCCTTTTGATCCCTGATCATCCCATTACTTTCCTGCCTACACATTCTCTCACCTCCTCTTGGAGCATCCACCTTTCTCACGCTGTGTATCCCTGTCCACCCTGAGCCTCCCCGTTTCCCTGCTCCTCTTGCACACCCATTCTCTCATTATCTATACTCATACCACTCACTTCCACATTCATTTCCACTCCTTCAATCTCTCCTGTCTTACTCTCCTGCTCTTCCACATCACTCCCCTCTTGATCTGATTCATTCTCTCTATTCACTTCTCTACCTTCCAGCAGCAGTCTCTCCAAGCGACTCACACCATAACCACTCAAATGCAGTCCATCGCTCCCATACAGCTCACTTCGTCCCTCAAACTCATTCCACACATTAACAAACTGTACTCCCATCTCCTCACACATTTCAGCCAGAATATCATTCATAATCCTTGCTCTCCGCCTCATTTCACCACAATCATACCTAGGCAACACACTAACCACCCTTCCTGTCACACTATTCTCCTTTATCTTTCCAAGCAGTCTCCTGACATTCATTTTGACATGCTCTTTGTTCTCTCTCAAATCATTTGTTCCAATTAATACAATTAACTCTTTTGCTCGTTCCCGCCTCATGTTCAATGCCTCAATCACTCTACTCATTTTACCGCCTGGAAAACATACCTTGTGCATTTTATCCTCTAGCACACCTTTAATAATGGAGTCGCCATACAACGCCACTCGCTCATCTTTTGTTAACTCTTTCATGCCATCATGATTTATTTTAATAGTTTTGACCTGCATTCTCTTAATTTCATTCCGCATCCATTTCATTTCTTGCTTCATCCAATCCAATTCACCTTCTGAACCTCGCGACACATTCACTCTATCATTAAATCTTTCTAACTTTCTAACTCTCGACCCTCTCTTCTCACTTTCCCTCTCATTCATCCTTCTTTGTTTCCGTACTTTCGGTCCAACATACGTCCAACTTTCACTGTCATTCTTCTCACTTTCACTCTCACATATCTTTCTTTGTTTCCGTACTTTCGGACTAACATGCGTCCAACTTTCGCTATCATTCTTTTCACTTTTACTATCATTCATCTTTCTTTGGTTTAGTACTTTCGTTCCAACATGCGTCCAACTTTCGCCATCAGTCATTCTTTTTTCGCTATCATTCATTCTTTCGATTTTTTTTACTTGCGGTTTCTGCACCACGCCATTTCTACTTTCATTCGTTCTCTACTATGATATCAGGATATCAGGATACCAATTACTATGGTATCTGTTATTATACTAGAAGAAAGCAATTATTCCTGTTTATAAATGCCATTATCTGGATAATTATGCAGATCCTAGCAACCAAAGTATTATCAGGACAATTAAATGTGAACTATAGGGATATAATTAAGAGAAGTTTGTTTGCAGGGTTTTGCAAATAGGTAGAAATTAGAGGATATGATGGAAACATTAAACATTACATGATGAAGTTATTTCATAGGATAGATACTGGAGAGGTTGTTTTTTTGTCAAATAGCAGGCGAGAGGAGAATGCAGAATCATGCATGGGAGTTCTTAAGACTGTGATCAACAAGGGAATAGATGTAGGTTTTAGATTTATTTTATTCTCTTTCTTTTCTCTGTTTACATACCTCTATTTATAAATGACTTTTTTTGATTTACAATTTACTTAACTTTTTTTTTCTTTAGACAGATATCAAGGTTCTAAAAGAGATGACCTTATCACTAACAATTACAGCCATCATATTTATTATTCTGCCTTTGTTTGTGCTTATAGCATCGACAGAGTGGTATAATGATAAACAGTTTCAACTTTATCTCACTATGATTAGGTATGTTACTTTACTTAAATAAAATGACACTTATGTTTTAGCAATATAGATATGAAATTGAAGTAAGAATTGTAAGAGCTACCTAGATTGTTTTATGCTATAGTACTGCTATTTTTTTGGTTAATAGTTTATGGTTAGTGCTTCAAGTATATTATTATTATTTTCCTGCACTCCCATAGAGTGACAAGACTCATCCACTGTCCATACATTCCCCATCCTCTCAGGCAGTGCATTCCATGCTCCTACCACTCCATATGCAAAAAACTTACTTCTTACCCTTTTACTCACTACTCCCTTTTGAAACTTCCAGGTATGGTACTTGTCCTTGATCCTTCTCATTGTACTGTCATATGAAAAATCTCCACCAATGTTAATTCAATAATAACCCTTCAACAGCTAAATGTCTCAATCATTTTAGACATTTTAAAATGATTGAGACATTTTAATTTGTATTTTATTCACCAAACTCTGCAATCTACCTACCTTTAATCTATCCTCATAATCAACCTTGTACAGTCCTGATATCATTTTTCTTATCCATCTCTGTGTCCTCTCCAAGGTTATTTCATTCCCTTCAATTCTGGGTGATCAGATTTTAGCACAGGAATCCAGATGTGGTCTAATCAAAACTTTATACAATGGGACCACCACACTTTTATCTCTTGAAGTCAGTGTCATCCTCAACATTGCAGCAATTCTCTGAGATGTCTTCACAACCTTTGTGATATGTCTTCGGAACCTCACATCTCTATCCACAATCACCTGAGATTCCTTGCTTCCTCCATGACTTTCAGTATAATCCCACCAAGTGAGTATGAAGTATTCCCATCTGTGAATCCCAAATTTTAAAACCTTACATTTAGTTGCAATAAACTGACATCCCCATTCGTTTGTCCACCTCTCCAGCCTATTCAGATTCTCTCGAAGAGACAAAAAATCAGCACTATTACTAATAATCCTCCCAAGCTTTACAATATCATTGACTTAAAGATTGAAGAGCAATGTTCCCAATACTGAACCCTCTGGAACTTCACTTATAACCTTCCTATTCTCTGATGCTGCTTTCCCATATACAACTCTGCTTTGTACCAGAGAGCCAATCACCAATGTAATCCACTAACCTGACATCCCAAACTTGTATGTTGCAATTTAAAGATCAATTTGTCATGTGGCACCCTGTCAAATGCCTTTGAAAAATCCAAAAAAATGACAGTATATGCCTTACCCTCACCCATTGCTATTGTCACTGTATTGTAAATGGTTACCAGATTAGTAAAAGAAGAATGCCCTTTAAAATCTATGCTGGCTTGCATAAATAATATTGCCCTCACTAAATACAAGATTGTGTGTTTGTGTTACCTCTATTTGTAGTTCCATCTTTTCATTCTTTTTTTTTTTTTTTGTATATGTTCAATTTGATATTAATTTAATTTGTATATGTTTTACTTGAGAGTGTTTATCTCTTTCTGCAATTCTTCATTTTCATGCCTGAGGTTTTCTTGAGCTTCTGTTTCTACCATTAGTTTCATTTTTATATCTCACACAGTTCCAAGTGCTTCTTCTACAGTATAATAATGACAGTGTAGAAGTCCCTTCCTAATCCTAATATTACCATCAACTTAGATTCATTCAAACTCATGGTTAAAGACTTGCTGTGTATCGTTGCTTTTGCTTGGTGTCTGTTCTTCATTTTCTCGTGGCATTGTGGACAGCAACGTTTGCTATGTTTCCTAACTCTCTTTGCTCTTTCCACATACATGGTTTCTGAGATCCCACCTGTTTTGCTAATCTTTCCTCACCCATTCTGTTTAAATGACCATACCATCTGAGATTAGCTCTGCTAACACATTCCTGGATGCTGACAATGTCAAGTTCTTTCCTAATATCCTCATTTTTAATATGATATTGCCATTGTTGCCATCTGTTCATGCTCCTAATCTTTCTCAGGACTTGCATATCTATAGTTTCTAGTCTTTGGTCAAGTGTTTTACTTCTGACCCAGCTCTCAGCTCCATAAGTCAAAACTGGTTTGAACACTGTCTTATATACAGCTAATTTAGTGTTCCGACTAATTTCTCTCTCTCTTATTCCATATGAATTTATTCAATCAATACTTAAATGTGGATATTTTGCTTAATATTAGATGCTATTTATATAAATATGTAATTAAGGAGAAAGTTAGCCTCTTAGTTTTTCTAATGCATATGTGTATTCCACCCTACACAGCAAATTTCACCATAGAAAACTTTGGTCACCTATGATCAGTGATTAATAGAAAGAATTGGCATTCTTTCCATTAATAACAGCAAAATTTGGTTTAAGGAAATCCTTAATCTCTTATGCCATGAATTTCCACAGTTGGATACTAACAATCAATACCGTTCCAAGGATATCCTAACAGAAGGCATCTTGCTTGGAGAATTGCATATGGTCACCTTCCAGTAAATGCCATAAAATGGAGGTACTTTAAATCGGAGATCCAATCTGTGACAGCTATTGCAGATTGGAAGCAGTAGAACATGCATTCAACACTGCCCTTTTGCCCTGTGTATTGGGAACAGATTATGTAATGTTTTGGGCATTCCATTGCTTACAACAGAATAGCACTTTTTTTTTTTTTTTATACTCCTCACCTGTCAGCAGTGGGTAGAGAATTTTGATTTTTATAATTAATGACGTAAAATTCCATTTATGGAAAGTTGGTTAAAAACATGGATTTGAAAATCAGCAATATGCCATACGAATACTTTACAATATTGTATTATGTAAATTTTATTGTTCCGACAAATGATTTTTGCATTTAGAAAGAAGCATTCCAGGAAATACCATTTTTTGGCTAGGTGGTGTAGGCTACTCACATTATGCAGTATTCACCAGAGAAAGATAAATTTCTGTCTGTTTTTATCATGAGAGGCTTTTTAAACGGTTCCATCATCTTAGTTCACTGTAGTCTTATGGTCAGTTGCAGAGATGACTGGAATAATAATCCCAGGCAGAGAAGACCAAATCAAGGCAGTTATCTTATCCTGTATTCCTGTGCATATCATAGTATAACCACATCTTATTCTTTCTTGTCAGTGTACTCCTTATCATAGTATCAATGCAATGTGCAGGCATTTAACACTTGCACTGTGCCCCCTTGACTTCACTTCACTGTCAACCATCCCTCCCATATCTTGAGTATGATCCACTTCCTGAAGTGCAATTTCACTAATGTAGTGCACAGCATTATATCTCTGTACTCCAAAGGGCACCTCCTTGCACCAGGGCTGTTCCATGGGTTTGCGCTGCCTGGGTGCAAAATTTTTGTGCTCCCCTTCCATTAAAAATTAAAAGATCCCGAAGTACAATAACACGTTACAAATCATTTTATTATACCCTACCCCCTCCCGGCAATATAATAAAAATTATGCCACCCGGGTTCATTGCACCCTTTGCACTCCAGTACAGAACAGGCCTGCCTTGCACTTATTAATATTAAAACTATTGCCCCATTCATCAGTCCAAGTTAAAAATCTATTCAAATCTTCCTGATTGCAAGTAACATCAGCAGTGCTGCTTATAAT
This sequence comes from Typopeltis vanoorti, assembly GCF_054136105.1. NCBI lineage: Eukaryota > Metazoa > Arthropoda > Arachnida > Uropygi > Thelyphonidae > Typopeltis > Typopeltis vanoorti. The sequence goes on from NC_143557.1 coordinate 36,691,034, forward strand.
TCTTCACAACTTTGCATTATCAGCAAACAGTTGAAAATCCTCAATTTCCACATAAAATATCATTAACAAGTAAGTTAAACAACAGAGGATCAAAAACAGAACCCTGGAGTTATCTTTCTCTTTTGATTCACCACCCTATTATACACAACATGGTGGTATTATTCAGAATGGCCTCTCAAATATACTCAACATTTTCTTCAGATGTTTGTAAAGGACATCAGATGTTTATAAAGGAGCATGGTGGCCTCGTTTGAGGCCACCATGCTCCTTTTTTTTTGTGTGTGTTCCACACTTCCAGTATCCATAAAACTTTTTATATGAAGCTCTTATGATTTATTTTGATAGCGATCTGCTGTAACAAGCTCTAAATCTTTGTATCAGATTTGAATCAAGTTTGAATAAACCACTCAGCATACTGTGCTTTCTCCTGTGGATTCAAACTTAGTATTCAGAAAATACTAAGTTTTGACAGATTTCAGGAAAAAGTGTAAAATAGGACAACTTGAGTATTTCTACACCTTCTGGTTGACTTTTCATATTGGGTAAAAGTTGTAAAGATAATTTTCAGACACCTTGTATTTTGTTCACAGGCTGAAGAAGCAGCAAGAGCAATAGCCAAACAGATTATTGTTATGTAAATTATTATAGCATTTACAGCTGTCCATAATGATGTATTTTGCCACATTGTTAAAGCAAAAGATAACTATAGATTATTAGTACATAGTTGAGTACGTTATTAATGATTGTGAACTTACCTAATCTTAAAAATTTCAACTATTTGTGTTTTAATTTTGCAGGGTCATAGTTTTGGAAGCGGTAATTTTGGCTGTTATAGTATATTTTTGGGTGGTTAAAGAAGAGAGACTAAACAGAGGCTATGATGATTCATTGGTAATTTTTAGCATTGCTTTATTTTAGTTGTATTATATTTCATAAGCATTTTAAAACATTTGATTTGCATAATTGGTCGATTGGTAGAGCCTCTGCTACTAATGGCTCAGTTAAGTAAGTTTGAGCACAGTTAGTAGTTGGAAGGGGACCAATCGTTCGATGCTGTTGGCACACTCTCCCTCGATGAGTCTTTGGACTCCCTGGAGGTGTCAAATAATAATAATACTACTCTGATTTTCTTTTAGTAATACTTTTAAATTTTTGAAAATGTTATAATGGATATATTTGAGAATCACTATAACAGTAATTACAGAAAACAGAAAAATAGCTTTGTGACAAGAACTTCTTGACTATATATATTGCAGTGTAAGAAAAAAAATTACACTATAGTTCCATTAGCAATAAAATAAAAATATTTTGAACAAAAAATGTTTTTAAGAATAATGTTAAAAATATTTCAATAGGTTTCCATTATTTAAAAGCAACATTCCATGCTATATTAGACAATAGTTTAAATCTGACATTCTTCCTCAGAAAACTACATAAGAACTGAACGGTATTAGTTATTGTTTCTTGTTGTCATTAATGCCTTTGACTTCTTCTTCAGACGGTTCATTTTCGCTGTTTGTTTTTTGCGATTGTCACAGCTGAAAAGTCTGCCTTAAAAATGTATTCAGTTGAGAAAAAGTATTCTGATTTTTTTTGGGGGTCAAATGTTGTTATTAACATTTGACCTCCATGGAGTCAGAGACTCATCATGGGAGGTACTCACTATTGCATACAATTCTCATCCAACCGCATCTTAAACTGATTCGATGCGTCCACATCCACAACACACTCAGGCAATGCATTCCATTCACCAACCACCCTCCATGCAAAGAACCTGCTTCTCACTCCTTTGCTCACACCCTCCTTATACAGTTTCCAGCAATTGCCTCTTGTCCCACTGCTCTCTCCCATTCTATGAAAAATCTCTTCCATGTTTACCTGATAACAACCCCTGACCTAAGCTTATATGTCTCAATCATATCCCCCCCCCCTTTCTCCTATTCACGAGGCTCTGCAACTTACATCCTTTCAATCTGTCCTCGTACTCCACATTCCAAAGACCACTGACCACCTTTGTGAATCTTCTCTGCCCTTTCCAACACATCCTCGTCACCATGAAAATCTGGCAACCAAAGCTGTGCACAATAATCCATATGGGGCCTGATCAAGGCCTTATACAACAGAATCATAACCTCTCTATTTCTGCATGTCAGGGTTCTCAGCATCATTGGCATTATTCGATGTGATTCTTCACAATTTTTGTAATGTGATATCTTCACAACTTGTGAATTTCAGGTCCTTGTCTATCATCACTCCTAGATCTCTCATCTACTTCTGTTAAAGTTTCCCCACCAAGTGTATACTTTGCATCCCATTGTTGCTTACCTAATCTCAAAACCTTACACTTGACAACATTGAACTGATAGTTCCACTTACCTGCCCATTCATGCAATCTATTCAAGTCCTCTTGTAAGACATTAACCTCAGCCTGATTGTGCATTGTTCTCCCCAGGTTTGCATTATCCGCAAACAGCTGGATATCACTAGTTAAACCCAACCCAATATCATTAACATACAAATTGAACAACAATGGTCCCAAAACTGACCCCTGTGGCACACCACTGGTGACCTTTCTCTTTCGAGATATTGCGCCCCATATACAACTTTCTGATACCTATCCGACAGCCAGTCACTGACCCAACACAGAAGTCTGTTATCCAATCCCATCTGTTTCAATTTATTTAAGAGCTTGTCATGTGGCAGTCTATCAAAAGCTTTTGCAAAATCCAAGTACACCACTATATATGCATCTCCCTTGTCCGAGGTATTTGTCACCTTGTTATAGTATATAAGTAAGTTAGTGAAACATAATCTTCTCTTAACAAACCCATGCTGATAACCACAGAGAATACTGTTGTTATCAACTCATATCTGTATCCTACTTTTCATCAATCTCTCCAGGACCTTCACCACAACTCCAGATATACAGACCGGCCTATAATTTGAAGCTGCAGCCTTATCACTACCTTTATGCAGTGGAACAATTTTACCCTTCTTCCACTCCCTTGGAACCTGTGCTATTACAAAACTCTTATTAAACAGGCATGCCAATGTTACTGCCAGTTCCCTGGAACATTCCTTTAAGATGCGTGATGATAAGTCATCAAATCCTATCACCTTATTAACATCGAAGTTATTTATTTCCTCAAATACCTCCTGCTCACTCACAATTGAGCTATCCTCTCCTATGTCCTCTGCACTTACGTTATTCATGATTCCACCCTGATCAGGATGAACACCCTTACAAATTGATCATTTAACAATGTCTTCTGCAGCAGTTACCATTCTATCACTCTCATCCCTTAACTTCATCTTTCCATGATCATTCTTCCTTCTACTTGCCACATATCTAAAAAAACTTTCTAGGGTTTTTCTTAGCCTGATTTGCCAATTTCTGCTCACTCTACTTTTGTTTTTCTTACTAACTGAGTCACCCTCCTGGCTTGTTCTTTATATTCTTCATGTGACTGATTACCATTATTCATCTTGTACTTTCTCCAAAGTACTTTCTTTTTCCAGATTTCATGCTTAAGCTCCACATCCATTTTACACCTACCTTATTCAGCCTTTTGGCCTTTGGGATGCATTCGTACATTGATGCTGTTATGCATTTCTTTGTTAAGTTCCCATGCAGCATTTATTTCTGTACCGCTCAACTCCTCATTCCATGTTATAGCTCGAAGTTATCTCCTAAGCTTGTCATAATCACCAGCCTTATAATTCCAAATATATCCTTTCCTCACAAAAAACTCGATATGACTAGCCACAACACAGGTGATTACTTCATGATCACTTTCACCAACTGGAGGAAAATGAGAAACCCCCCTCTAACAATTACATCCTCTGATGAAATGATGACATCTAGAACTCTTGATCCTCGTGTGCCTTTCTTTACATGCTGCCTGAGATAGTTATCTCTCAAGAACTCGAGAAATTCATTTTCCTTATTCCCAAATGCTATTTCTTCATTCCAATCTATACCACCACGATTAAAATCACCCATAATAATTACTCTCCCTTTGTTCACTAATCCAAGTTGTTTATATATTTCTTCATCACTACCTTCAGCATTCCCAGGCCTATAGCAACATCCAACTAAATATGTCTTCCTTTCAACCTCCTCATTACACTACACTGCCTCATAACCATTGCCATTATTTTCCCCTTTCATGGACTTAATTCCCCTGCTATCGTCAGCAGCATTCCCCCCTTCTTTCCTGCCCTTTCTATCATCACAAAAAGATACTGTACCCTTCCATTTCTATTCCCGTTACAATATCATCTTCATTCAGCCATGTTTCCCTTATTCCAATGATTTGAGGGCGAATAAACTCAATCATTGAAACCATTTCATCCCCTTTATTTCTGATACTTCTGGCATTTGTAAACAAACAACAGTTCATGTTTTGGTTTATAGCCAGTCCTATCTAAGCCATATGTTGGTCGTGATTTTCCCACTACACCTGCCAAATCACCTTTATCACCGCTTACCATATATACCTGCTCAGTCTCCACTTCTCCACCCACATTGCAATATACTCCATCTTCATACACACATTCACTGCCACTCTCAACATTCACTCTCTCTATGCCACGTCTCCCTGTCCACCCGAGCTCCCCTTGTTTCCCTGTTCCTCTTGTATTCCCATTCTCTCTTCCTCTCTCACACTACTACTGTTTCCACTGCCAAGCACTTGTGTCTCTTCAGTATCACTCTCCTGATTTTTCTCTTCATCTCTTCCTTCTGATCTCTGGCACATATCACACACTGTACTTCCACACACTATTCTTTAATCCAGCAACACTTTCTTTCTCCAACGCCATTTAAATGCAACCCATTATGCCTGTATAATTTCATTCTTCCCTCAAACACATGCCATACATCCGCAAACTCCACTCCCTTCTCCTCACGTTTCCGTCAGCATACCATTCATGATTTTGACTCTCCATCGCAACTCATCATCATCAACATACTTGGGTAACGCATTGACAACCTTTCCTACTACACTGTTATCTTTCACTCTTCTCAGTAGTCTCCTGATATTCGTCCTCACATCCTTCTATGTCCAGTTTGATCATTCGTCCCTACAATCACAACTAACTCTCTCTCGCTCGTTTCTTCTCATGTCCAATGCCTTAATTATCATACTCATTCACCCACCCGGATAGCAGATCCTATGAACTCTGTCAGTAACTAGCCCTTTAATTATGGATTCTCCATTTACTTCTATCCTGGAATCACTCGTCACTTCTTTTACTCTTTGTTCTTTCATTCTGTTTTCTTGCATACTTTCATTAGTTTCCACTAGATGCCTAACATCACTCAACATATTCTTCATTTCATTTTTCATTTCCAATATCTGTTTCATTAAATCTTGGATTCCGACAATTTCACTCTCTATCTTGCTACCTCTCGTTTGGCGACACTGTACTTCCTTTTCCTCATTCATACTTTCTTTCACCTTCTTATCACTAACTTTCACTTGTACATCTTTGCATTTTTTCACTCTTTCAGTTTCTCCAACTTTCGTTTCACTTCCATTTGTTGCAACTTCTTCCGTAACTTTCGCTTCTACATCTTGCATTCTTTTACTCCCTCAGTTTCTCTTGCTTTCATTTCATTTCCGTTTTTCACAACTTTTTCCGTAACTCTTGTTTCTACATCCTTGCATTCTTTCACTCCCTCAGTTTCTCCTGTGTTTGTTTCATTTTGGTTTTTTTCATAACTTTCACTTCTACATTTCTGCATTCTTTCACTCTAAAAGTCTCTCTATCTTTCATTTCATTTCTGTTTCTTTCATGTACAATGTATATCTTTTCATTCAGTTTCGCATTCAGTGTATTGTAGTCCAACAGTATATCGCACTTACGATAAATCCATACTTTCTCTTGTCTTTCGCTCATTCTCTCCCTCTCCACAAAGACATCTCTCACATTCCGCCATGCATACGTATCACACTCAGGACATCGAATCAGTTTTGGAAAGTCTATGTCACCAATGCTACTTGACTTTCACAGCATTCGTCTGGTAGCACCAGTCAACGCCCGCATGGGTGACCTGCTGACTGGCATTGTGTGATATTTAAAACAGCAATTTAAACTAATAATTCTGATAGAATTCGCACCAAAAATCACTCAGACACACTTTTTCTCAAAAATAAATAATGAAACCCTAAAATTTATGAAAAACTGCCAATTATTATTCAAAATAGCACTTATCTTTCTGGAGCTTTCTAACACTACACAACTTACGGCCCTCTAGCGGCTTTTTTGATAATATTGGATAATAATGGATAATATTGTGTTCTCTTATTATCAATAATATTGATAATAAGAGAACTTATTGCAGGAAATTCCCATTATTACCCTATACACAAAACTCATTGAAGTGTGCCTTAAACTCATTCACCATTTCCATAGTTGTTTCAGCGATACAATACTAGTGTCATTTTAACAAATTAACATGATAGCACAAGGAAAATAATGGATAATGTATTTAATAGTCAAATATTTCAACCTGAAAATTACAGATAATCATCAATTGCATCAGGCAGTTTGAATACAAAGTAGAACCCTGATTCTATGGTTTGACAAAGATCCACAAGGAAGGCATTCTTCTTTGTGCTATTGTGGATAGACTCTTTTACATATCTCATAACTAAATTTTTAGTACATTTATTAAAGGCTCAAATTGGTAATTCCCATTCTTCATATAAAAAAAAAAGTTCTGATTAAATTGAAAAATCTTTCCCTTTGACCTAATGACTTAATGGTTAGTTTTGATATTGAATCACTAATGTGCCTCTTCCAGGGGCACATTAGTGATTTATCTGCTCTCACAAGCCTTTCTGCTGGATATAGTCAAATTATTCAACTTTGTTGAAAGTTTATTTTTCACTTGGTTAGAGTATAATAAATTTAGTTTAATCCTTTATCCAAGTGTGAGCAAACAAGTTTGCACCTGAAAGTATCTTCAGGACTGGGGTAAGGTGGTACAACACCAGGGCAACTCGTTGCAAAGGTGGAGCAAGTAACCAACACTCTTATCTCAGTATATCCTATAATGCAAAACACATCTCCTTGCAGATATGTCTAATGTTATGCATTAAGGGAAGGGCCACTACCCAGACTAGTTTCGACCTTTATTGAGGTCTTTTCAGTGGGAGCCAGGCCCAACTGGAGATACCAGGCAGAAGCATTAGCAGGTCATCTCTACCTATAGGAGTTGCCAAATGGTGTGCCACCCTTTTTATTAAATTACTCTGGATTTAGAGAAAGATGTTGAAAGTTTATTTTTCACTTGGTTAGACTATAATAAATTTAGTTTAATCCTTTATCCAAGTGTCAGCAAACAAAGTTTGCACCTGAAAGTATCTTCAGGACTGGGGTAAGGTGGTACAACACCAGAAGCTGGATTCTCGTCATGATGGGAGGAATCTTTAAATGGAATTTTTCAATTGAAGGTGAGTTAGTCAATCTCATATGCAGGTAGCAGGGTTTTTTTCTCCCAGAAACTTGGGTTTTTTATAATGCATACAGACAAAAATGGCCTTTACAACACACAGAATTTACAGACAAAAAATACTAGTGGTGGTGGTGGTGGTGAGCAGTAGATAGCATTGGTGTAGATGATGGACAGAGAGTTCTAGAGTAGGTGCCCTCCATTGATGAGTCTCTGAACCCCCTTGGAGGTGTCACGAAATAATAATAATCAGTATTCCACAATCAGTGGGAGCCAGACCCAGAAGTGGTGATATTAAGAGCTAGTGATCTCGTACACTGATGAGACCTCAATAAAGGTCAAAACTGGCCTGGGCCCTTCCCTTAATGAATAGCATTATACATGTCTGCAAGGAGATGTGCTTTGCATTATGGGAGATACTAAGGCAAGTGATGAGAACTTATACTACCTTTACCACGAGTTGTCCCCAGTCCTGAAAGTATTTCAGGCGGAAACTTTGTTTGCTAACACTTGGATAGAGGACAAAACCCAATATATACATTCCTGAATTGTTAGCATTCAGAAATGTGTTAGTAGAGCTAATCTCAGGTGGTATGGTCATTTAAACAGAACAGGAGAGGAAATATTAGCAAACAAGAGTTTTTTGCCAGGATGTCAGAAAAAAGACCCAGAGGAAGTCCAAGATGTAAATGGATTGATGTAGTAAAAAGCACCTTAAAAGACAGAAATATAAGATCTGAAAATATTTAAGTCTTGACAGATAACAGATTAATTTGAATGAAAATTATTGATTGAAAGTTAGTAATGGTGTAACTTTTTCATGTAGTACTATCATAATTATCCTGTACACCCTCTAAGGGTATGTATCAGAAATTGGATGATGAAGTTCTTGCTGTAGCTGTTGAGGTTTAGAGCATATAATATGAACACAATGTAACAGAGTTTTATAATTCCAGTCTTCTGAGAATGATGGTGAGCAAACTGCTGTTAAACACAGCATCCAATAAAGATAGGTTTTCAATAAATGAAAGTAATTAGTTCACCTGGTGAGCAAAAGAGTAAGATATCAAGGAAATCTGGTTTGTTTTCTTTTCTATTTACAACACAAAATTAATTTGTGGAGGTAAACTGTTTGTGTTTACTAGAAAGGCAGGTGATGTATCTTTCATTGTGGGGCCAAAAGGCAAAGATGTCATCTATGTAACATGCCCAAAACAAAAGCTGAGAATCTATAGATGAAAAAAGGATTTTTTCTAGATCTGTCAGAGAAAAGTTGGTGAGAACAGCAGATAGCAGATGACAAAGTTGAATATAATAAATTTAGTTTAATCCTTTATCCAAGTGTGAGCAAACAAAGCTTGCGCCTGAAAGTATCTTCAGGACTGGGGTAAGGTGGTAAAACGGGCAACTCGTTGCAAAGGTGGAGCAAGATACCAACACTCCTATCTCAGTATATCCTATAATGCAAAACACATCTCCTTGCGGATTTGTCAATGTTATGCATTAAGGGAAAGGCCACTACCCAGACTAGTTTCGACCTTTATTGAGGCCTCTTCAGTGGGAGCCAGGCCCGAGTGGAGATACTAGATTTGTAGATTTTGGATACTAGCAAACAGAAGAAAGAGGAGGTTATATGATTGAGATTTACAAGCTTCTGAAAGGGTGATACAGGATTTCAGTTAATGGAAATTTTTACTTTATAGAGAGTGGGAAAGGATAAGGGGACATTTTTGGAAGCTGAGGATGAATGCCCCTAAGAAGGAGGGTTAATTCTAGATTTTTCTCTCAGAGTGGTGTTTTTTTTTAAATGGATTGCCATTGGATTGTGTGTTCAAGCAGTGTGATGCACTGTTTCCTCTGTTATTCATTTGTGTTGTTCTATGTATAACATCACACAGCTCTTAACTATTAAAATAATCCATTCCTCATATTCTGCTTTGTATTCAAATTGCCTGGTGCCACCAATGATGACCTGTAATTTTCAAGTTGAAACATTTGGCTGTTTGTTAAATATATTATTCATTCCCTTGTGTTATCAATGTTAATTCCCAATAATTCACTAATATTTTCTCAGAGTTTTAGCATGTGACCACTAAACTCTATATGCTTATTCACTACAACCCCAAGATATCTCATCTGCTCCACCTTCAAAGTTTCCCAATCAGTTATATACTATGCAGTCCATCCATGCCTACCAAAACTGAAAAGTCCAGTAAACTGCCTTAAAGTTTACTGGACTTTTTTAATGCAGTTTTCCTTAAAGGCCATAATATGTACTTTACTTTTCATAGTTCTGCCCTACTTCACATTATCCATTTAGCCGGCAAAGGTTGGTCGATTGGTAGAGCCTCTGCTACTAATGGCTCAGTTAAGTAAGTTTGAGCGTGGTTAGTAGTTGGAAGGGAACCAATCGTTCGATGCTGTTAGCACACTCTCCCTCGATGAGTCTTTGGACTCCCTGGAGGTGTCAAATAATAATAATAATAATAATAATAATATCTGCAAACTATAGGTCACTGTTCAGTTTCATTTTCTCCTCAAATATATATATATATATATAAATGTAGAAGAATTTCGAGTTAGGATGACAGATCTATGTCAGTATCATTGACATACAGGTTAACAATAATAATATTATAATAAATTTAGTTTAATCCTTTATTCAAGTATGAGCAAACAAAGTTTGCGCCTGAAAATATCTTCAGGACTGAGGCAAGGTGGTGCACCTGTTGGCAACTCTGAGCAAAGGTGTACCAAGCTGTCATCACTCCTTGTCTCAGTATCTCCCACCATGCAAAGCACATCTCCTTGCGGACATGTATAATGCTATGCACTGAGGGAAGGACCACTACCCAGACCGGTTTCGATCTTTATTGAGGTCTCGTCAGTGGGAGGTAGACCCAGAGGTGTCACCATGGGAGTCTGCTTAGACTATTATTATAGTCTAACCAAGTGCAAAATAAACTTCCAATAATAATATTACTTATCATCACCATTATCATGAAATTCCTGACATATACCCTCATGGGGGTGTACAGGATCTTATGATAGTACTACATGAAAAGTTACATCATTACTAACTTCCGATCAACAATTTTCTTCCAAATGAATCTGTTATCTGTCAACATTTCAATATCATCAGTTCTTATATTTCTCTCTTCTAAGCCACTGTTCACTGTATCCATTCCTACATCTTGGACCTCTTCTAGGTCTTTTTTTTTTTTTTTTTGACATACAGGTAACCCTCGTATAACACGGATGTTAGGTTCCATAGAAATGCTGCGTTATATAAATCGCATTATGCGAGACTCAGATCACATACAAAAAGTAGGGTCATGTTCTGAAGTCGTTTTTAAAAAAAAAAATTATATAAACGACAATGACATATCCAACAAAAATATATTTTTATTTAATTCAGATAATTCATGAAAGTTAAGAAAATATAAACTATGACACAAATACATAGTATAAAAATTACAAATTGTAATTAAGCTTCATTGCATGTAATGCATTAATATTTTAGGCAAAATAAAAATAAGTGCATATTTTAATCTTTCATAGCACGAGGATTTGAGTACGTTTAATAAACATTAGTTTTGTCATGTAATCACCTGATGCATTACTACAAAACAGCAGAGTAATTCTGTCTTTGAAAACTTTGAATCCATGATCTTTCAATTTTCGAAATATAGGTGCATTTTGGCATTTTTTTCCACCATAACCCGGATTCATCAGCATTGAACACCTGGTCTGCATTATAAATGTTTATAAACTTTGAGAGTTTTTTGTTTAATAAGACTTCCATCCAAAGGAATTTTCTTTTCAGTTCATCTTCTTTCCAAATCATTAGAGATTTCTTCATTTTTCTCTTAGAAAATTGCGTACACGAGCAACGAGCTTTGCACGTTTATGTTCATTGTGTTTGATTGTGAATTGTTGATTCATTTAAATTCAAAGTCCTTACAACAACTGGTTTTTCTCCATTTTTCAACCGATTCATGATTTTAATTTTTTTTCTTCGAGAGAAATTTTCTTTTCAATATTCATTTTTTTTCCCTTTCAATGCAATTTGTGGCCATTACTATAAATATATTTTTTTTACATAAAAAAGCATTACATATTAATTATGTATGTAACTCACCAGAAAATAAAGTGCTCAGCTTGAGATAACACACTTATGATTTTTTAATGCGCTTTCCTGGCAGAATCAAAGACAATTTTCAACAATAAACGCTTTATACGGTATACAATTGACATACATGCATGCTAAAGGGTGTTTCCCCTAATATAAATTTGCTACTTATAACTACCTGCGCAATACGGGCAGACACAAATTTAACGAAGATAAAATTTGATTTTTAAGTCGCGCGGTGAAAAATGTATGAAAAGATAAAGGGTTACTACTATTTGTAGACTGCATTATATTGAAACTGCTTGTATAAGTACCGTGTTATACGAGGGTTACCTGTACTGGCAAAGAACACTTGTTTAGCTAATCTTTTCTCTCCCATTCTGTTTAAGTGGCCATACCATCTGAGATTAGCTCTGCTAACACATTCTTGAATGCTAACAATGGCAAGTTCTTTCCTAATATCCTAGTTTTTAATATGATATTGCCATTGATGCCATTTATTCACACCCCTAATCTTTCTCAGGACTCTCATATCTGTGGTCTCCAGTTTTTGATAAAGAGTTTTATTTCTAACCTATCGCTCATATCCATAAGTTAAAATTGTTTTGAACAGCATCTTGTATACAGCTACTTTAGTGTTTTGACTAATCTCTTTCTTATTTCATATAAATTTATTCAGTTGACTTCCTACCATACCAGCTTTGCCAATTATGCTGTCGATTTCCAAATTTAATTTGCCATCTTCACAAAAAATTCATGAAATCACTAAAACAAATAAAAATATGAGAGAATGTTTCTTGAATCTGTCTTTGCTGTTGCAAACTACCCTAACCTCAACAAATATGTTGCATTAAATTGGTTCTCTGTGAAACTCTCATCCACAGACAGTAAGCTCAACAGCCAAGAATACTCAGTCAAGTCCACTAGGTGGTGCAATTTAGGAATATAAGCCCACTTTCATTTTTTGCCTCAATCTCATTTACTCATGTAGTGTGCTTGCACATATCCACTAGCATACTGCTTCTCCTGATGATACTAATTAACTTTGGAAATATTAAAATCAATATTAAATCTATTTAGTTCTTATATTTTTAGAATACAGAACATAATTTCCTAAATTAATAATAAGCACATATTTTAGTTGTTTTTTTTTTTAATTGTAAATTATCTAATGCAGTTACCTTGTAAAATGATCAGTTTTAAAAAAAAAATTAGCTATATTACATAATTCAATTAATGCTGTTCAGAAGAGAGCAGTTCAGTTGATTGATGACCCTACTTTCATAGAGTCTCTTCAGCCACTCTCTCATTGACAGTCATTTCTCCATTATCTCTTTTCTGCAGATATTTCTATCAGTGTTGTTCAATGTTGTTCCACCCCCACCCCCATATCTCTTTAAACATACAGCAAACAAACATTATTTTGCAGTTGAACTGCTGGCTTACTGAAATGGAAACATAGATGGCATGCATTGGCAAATTAATACGAGTGTGGGTCGAGTAATTATTATGAGGAACTACAACTATGTGGACAGAGATTGGAAGTAAGAATGGTCACAGGGAAAAGAAAAAGCAGAATTTATATAGCTGCTGAAAGATAATTACCACAGACAATATGCAGTAGAAAGGAAATCAGGTTTAACTACCGTACCGGTCTGGAGTATATATGTCCATAATTACTTGAATGCGAAGTGTCAATAAAATCAATATAATCTTTGGATATTATAGAAAAATTATATGGATACAAAGTGTATATTTTTGATATATTGGATCAGTGTGGCCAGTTAAGTCTGCTGAATCTGCTCAGAGTATCAGAGAGCTTAGCAGTAACCAATGTAGCCACACTGTCTCCATTTGGGGAAAGTAGGCCATATGGTCTTGACCTGGGAGATTGCAACACATGCACAATTTTCCGTTAAGAATGGGTATGTGGAATTACAAAGCAGGTGATGATTGCAAACTGAGGATTTCAGAAATACACTGAATTTCAAACCAGCATCTTCAAAGCACAGCTGTGGTAAGTCACACCCAGTATTCAATTAGATGCTGTAGAAAGTTCAGAAGTGTAACTGCAAAGCAATTAATGTGTGCTAACTATCAAAATATATTCTCTAGTGGATAGATTAAGAAAACAAAGTTCATTCAGAGAAGTCAAAGTCTTAGAATGACTGTCTCTCAGATCTTAGGCAAATAATGCAGTCATATTATTGGGGTTGGGGGGGGGGGCGTTTCATAGTCGATTCTAAAAATAGTTCCTCAGACCTGTAGCAACTGCTTTGCTTCACAGTTGTCTTCTTGTAGTCTCTATGCTTCATAATTGTCTTCCAGTGTGAAGGAGTATGATCTGGTAGAACGATGTGATAGAACTTTCTGCTGTCCTTGACATCGTGATACTACAAAATATCATGCATCAATATCAAATAAATATAAGGACAACCTCAGCTCTGACCACAACCCAGTTTTACTCTACCTGGGGTCACAACATGAAAATATCCTAGATCAGATCCCAACCATCAAATGAAGTTTTATCATCTGTTGGCCCAGATCAATGAACTCAAATGAATGAAAATGAAAAAATGATGAACTCAAAGGAAAAATCAGCGACTGAGTTTTGAGCTTTAAAAGCAAATAACAGCTGCCACTGCAGATGTGCCATGCACAATCTTCAACCAACTTCCAGGTGAGATTAAAAACTCAGTCTGTGAAAAGAACAGAGCCAGGTGCCAATTCCACAGAACATTGACCCCAGAGCATCAATAAGCACTCGGTAAGGCTACAAAGGAAGTTTGATATGTGCTTTAAAACTATTGAAATCAACAGTGGGAGACAAAACTTCACTCTTTAAAAACAGAGGACTAGACACTATGGAAAATTATCAAAGCTCTACTCACAGACTGTAAACACTTCGCAAAAGTCTATTGTGAAGTGGTCTGATTTACTGTGGCATAGACAAAGTTGAAGCTCTTGCCAACAGCCTAGAGAAGCAGTGTAGTCCAAACTACACCCACCCAGAAATACTTATGACATCTCAGAACCGATTGGTAGAATTTTCAAGAAGTATCATCTCATTCCCATATATTTTCTGATCAACAAAATTTCTCATCTGTTGCCATCTACAAAAGACAAACTGGTACCTCTATCACTAGCTGGCATTTACCAGATACCTTATGAATCTAATCTAACATACTTTGGACAAACAGGCCATTCTGTAGAAAAAAGAATTAAAGAACATCAGTATTGTATCGAATACATGAAACCTCAAAATCTGGTCTGGCACAACATAGTATTGATACGAAACACAATATCCAGTGGGATAAAGCCATCTTCTCCATAGATGGAGGTTTAAATATGAATGCCTTTTCAAAGAAAGTTGTGAGTCCCTGTTATATCGGCCAAATCTGAATCGGAACAATTATCTCTCTCTCTCTTCCAAACATTTGTTAGATTTTTATCTTATGTAACCATCAAAAATAGTTGTTTAATAATATTTTTAATAATACTATTTATTAATACTAATTTCTAGCACATGGCAATAGTTTTTAATTGGTAAACCACCGACTGCTGTATGTACTTTGTAATCCTGTTCTTTGGATAGCTTGTTTCTACACACTGATGATGTATGGTTATTTTCAGTAAGAAATATATGTACTTTCATTTCATTAAAGTTAATTACTATGGTTCTCATGTAATTTATTATTTTTAATCATGCCACAGATACCTTTAAAGATTAGATTTATAAGGAATAGTTTGCATTTCATTGAAAAGGTAAAGGGTATAAATATAGAACCTTCAGACATCTTGCCAAGTTTCAATATAGTTAGTCTCTTCACCAGTGTACCCAGAAATGACACATTGGATCTACTTGGAAATCTTTTCTCACTGGACACTGTAGGACTTTACAAACACTGCATGGAAAACACCTTTTTCATTTTTCAAGACAAATATTGGGAACAAAAAGAAGGACTTGCTATGGGTTCCCCCCCCCCCATCTTCAGCTCTAGCCAACCTATTTATGGAAAATCTCAAAACAAATGCATTAAAAATCTATCAAAAAAGACCAAAAGTTTGGCTACATTATGTCGATGCTTTTTCATTATTATTATTATTATTACGAGACACCTCCAGGGAGTCCAAAGACTTATCGAGGGAGGACACCTGCTCTACAGCTCTGTCTCCGCCATTCAATCCACCAACTACACCAATGGCATCTACCACCAACACTAGTATTTCCACAGACAATCACAAACATCCATGCCCATGGCAAGATTCGAACCCACAGCCTTTTGACTGGAGAGCAGATACGCTAACCACTCGGCCAGCTAGGCTGATTTATTTGGCTGGGAACAGTAGATGAGCTGATTGCTTCTAAAGATTATTTAAACAACTTGCATCCTAATATAAAATTCACTATTGAACTAGAACAGCACAAAAAATTACCTTTCCTAGATATCCTTGTTGAAGTAAACAAAGAGGAAAAAAGATTATCCTTCTCCGTATACAGAAAACCCACCACAACAGGAAGATTTTTAAATGCTACTTCACACCACCATCCATTGCAAAAAATAGACATAATTAACACTTTGCGAGACAGGGCATACAATATATCTAGCACACCAATTAAAAGAAATGAAGAATTACACTACCTGGCACAGAACCTCGTGCTTAATGGTTTCGAACCTAAGATAATCAAAAAAAATTCTTAATACAGCTCCTGCAACTCCCATACTTAAACAAGATTTCAAGAATGCAGTTACACTACCGTACATCAAAAATGTCATGGACAAAGTGGCTATGATGCTCTGTGAGTACAACATAAAAGTGGCATTTCTACCTTTACAAAAAATATCAAGATTCTTACATCCACCAAAACTGCCACATCACCCCATGAAAAAAACCAGGTGTCTGAGATTCATTGCTCTTATGGCATTTGTTATGTAGGCCAGATAGGAAGATCAGGAGAGATCCACATGTGAAAGACATTGAAAAAAGAAGGGAGCACAAATCAGGTTTAGCATTCCACACAGCCACTACTGGCCATCAAGTACTCTGGTAACAGACAAACGTGTCATATATTGATAATAATTGTTTCATAAGAAAATTTAAAGAAGTCGCACAAATGCTTAGGATCCCTACACAGTGCAATAAAAATCAAGGCTTGATTTTACATCAAGTGTGGTCTGCCTTCGTCAAAAATTTAATTGCCACGGACCTAGGATATAGCATATGTGAACAACAGAACGTGACAACAACTAGCTTTGTTCCAGCATGCATACAGTAACGAATATATCATTTGTATTCTGGATTCTCAATTATTTAGCAGTTGTGAAATTATTAAAAACATCTAATATGTGTAATTAATTGTCAATAAGCTTTTGTTGTGTAAAACTTTTATGT
The DNA here is from genome assembly GCF_054136105.1 of Typopeltis vanoorti. Classification (NCBI taxonomy): domain Eukaryota; kingdom Metazoa; phylum Arthropoda; class Arachnida; order Uropygi; family Thelyphonidae; genus Typopeltis; species Typopeltis vanoorti. The sequence goes on from NC_143557.1 coordinate 36,708,022, forward strand.
ACCATTACCTCTGATGATATAAGTCTTACGACGCACGAAACTTGTCAGGTTTTTTAATTGTTTATTTTTAATAAGCTCTTTATATTAATATGTGGTCTCAACACCGAAAACTATCTACAGATGTTGTGTTGATAGTTATTTTCATTGCAGATCATTTTGGATGGTTTCCTTTCATTAGATTTTTCAATCAGTACTAGAGTACCCTAGCTCTCTGTGTTTTCACCTACACTCTTTCTCCTGTATATCAATGATTTCTTCACTCTGACATCCAATCATATTCATAGCTTTGCTGGTGACAGTACCAGTGGCGGTTCATGGCTTGAAATCGTTGGGGTACTGCAACTTTCGAAATATGCATACACACTGTAAGTACAGTGCATACGTGTTTGGATAAAATATCAAAATTATGGTAAAAATTTTTTAAAAAATTAAACATGAAAAAAATATTGTTTATTATCGATTATACAGTTTGGTATAATTCAAAATTACTTAAAAATAAAATATATGCTTCTTGTTTTGTTTCTTGAAAAAATATTGTTTATTATCAATAAAATTATAATTCAAAATAGTATAATTCAAAATTACTTAAAAATTACTATAACAAATGTTATGTCTTTAATTGTAATGTTTAAATATTTAAAGAGATGGAGTAAACACAATAATCACTATGAACACTCTACTACTGGCGTAAACTGCATATAAAGAACAGTGGAACTGCACGATGAACAGTGCTGCATTACGTTAATAACTCGCATCTCACTATGACATGAATATGCTTCTTCACATAGCAATATGACACCATGGAAAACACAGTGCCGCTAGCATCCTTCACCCTCCTTAGTGCTACAAGATGGATTTTTCTTATTTTTTTTGCAAAATAAGAGAATTGTATAGGATTGTTGATGATAAAATTAAATATTACAAGCAAATATAAATAAATTAATAAATATATTTATATATCGAGAAAAATTGGGGGTGCTTCAGTTCTGCAGTGCCTATGCACGAGCCGCTCCTGGACAGTACTCTCCATTTCTCTTTTTCAATCTCAAAACTTGTAGTGCTCAGGTAATTCAGGCTTCAGGATCTTCTATAGGTGATCTCCTTTGCCAATCTAATTAGTGAATATTACATAGTGACTTTTGATGCCACCAAAATGCAGCGCTATTGTATTTCTTGGATAAAGGATAATGCTTCACTCTCCTCAGCTTTAGACAATATTTTGCTTGCAAACCAGAATCAGTTTTCTCTTCTTGGTTGACTTTCACATCTAGCCTATCCTAGTATAAACATATTATTTCTATAAGCAATCTCTACAGCCTCCACAGAGCTTGGTATTCTTTTTCATTCTAAATTAGTACTAATCTCTCCCACTCAACTCCTGACACTTTATAAATCTCAAATGTGCCAAACTTAGAATATTGGTATCACATTTGGAGCAGTGCACCCATAACCTCGCTTAGAAAGCTTGATTATATTTAGAAGAGAGCTATTTGCTTAACCGATGATCTCCCACCCTACAGTTCTTTCTCATATCTGTTGCTACATTATGTCTTCTCTATTTCCATGGACACTTCTCCACCATACTGTCCACTACATCTCTCCACTTTCCCCAACTTATGTATGAACTCACACAGCTTCTAATCAACATCCCCATATACAGTACAGCTCCAAACTTATCAAACCAACTTCTCATTCTTCTCCTTCACTCACTTCTTTGGAATAGTTTTTCCCAGACTGTTTACCCCAATGGTTACAATCTTCCACTCTTCAAGAAATACATTAACAGCTTCCTTTCTTCTCTTTAACCACTTGCTGCATTATTGTGTTATAAATCTTGAGGCATCTCATATGTAGGATTAATATTAAAAAATAAAAGATAATAAAAAGATGCTATTGTATATCTCTGTATGCAGAGATATACAATATTATTCAGTTTAAAGCAAAGAATATTATTATTATTATTATTATTATCCAGGCCTCCATGGAGTCAAAAGACTCATCGTGGTAGGTCGTTCTTAGGAAACACAAAGTTTATCATACCACTCCTTGAACTCATTGACCGTTCTTGCTCTAACCACTCTCTCAGGCAATGCATTCCACAGTTCAACCACCCTCCATTCAAAAAAACTACTCCTCATCCTCTTGCTCACAGCTTCCTTTTGTAAATTCCAGGGATGGCCCCTTGTCATTGCTCCTTCCCACTGTTCCACCAAGTGAAAGAACTCCCCAGTGTCCACTCTGTAACTGCCTGTCAATTTAAAGGTCTCGATCATATCACCTCTCCTTCTTCTATCCACCAAACTCTGCAGTCCATATTCCCTCAGTCGATCCTCTTAACTGACATTGTACAGTCCTGACACAATCTTTGTTATCCGCCTCTGTACCCTTTCCACAGTTAATTTATCCCATTCAAATCCTGGGGACAAAATTTGAGAACAATAGTCTAAATGTGGTCTGATTAGGGTTTTACAATTTAATGATGACTCTTTTATCTCTGCAGGTTAGCATCCTTCTCATTATTGCAACAATCCTCTGGGTTTCCTTCACCACCTTTGCAATATGCTCCCTGAATTTCAGTTTTCTATCAATCATCATCCCTAGATCTCTTGTCTCCTCTTCTTCATCCAGTATAGTTCATTCAATCGAGTATGCATCCTCCCATCGATGGATCCCAAACTTCAAGACTTTACATTTTGCTGCATTAAACCGATACCACCCAATCATCTTCCACACACATCTGCACTTTACTGATAACCCGTGCCAGCTTCACATCATCTGCAAACAACTGAATATCCCCTTGCAATCCATTGACAATGTCATTGATATAAAGGTTGAACAATGCAGGTCCCAGTATTGAGCCCTGTGGAACTCCATTTGTAACTTTCTGCTTCCTTGATATTGCCCCACCATACACAACTCTCTGGTACCTATCAGACAGCCAATTCTGAATCCATTTAACTAACCCGACATTTAAGCCCATATGCTGCAACTTAAATATCAGCTTATCATGTGGCACCCTGTCAAACGGGTTTGCAAAATCCAAAAAAATGGCAGTATATACACCTCTGTCCAAAAAAAAACTGAACTTTTTATTGAAAATAAAACACAGGCCAATTATAATTATTCAAATCATTTATTTCAATCAATATACTCTCCCTCAGCTTAGATACAGCATTTGGCACAGTCAATTAATTCGTTAAATGAGTTTTTTATATCGGCATTTGGGATATTGTTGAGGATCGTGGTTACTGCCGCTTGAACGTTTTCAATGGTGTTGTATCGCTTTCCTTTCATCAGCAAATGAAGTCAGGAGAAGAGATAGAAGTCACATGGTGCTAAATCAGGTGAATACGGCGAGTGATCCAACACACAAACTTGGTTTTTGCTCAAAAACTGTCTCATAATGTTCAAACAATGAGATGGTGCATTATCGTACAAAAGTGACCAGCTGCCTGCATCATGATATTAATGCTGTATGTGACGAATTCTTGCTATCAATCGCTTCAAAACTTCGAGATAAACTCACCAGTGACAGTTTGGCCAGGCGGAACGAATTCTTTGTGGATAATGGCCTTGGGATCATAGAAACAAATCAGTATTGTCTTTACTATTGACTTCTTCAAGCGACTTTTTTTTGGATGCCCCTCTTCTGGTGGTCTCCACTCAGCTGTAGCGCTTTGTTTCAGGCTCATACTCAAAACACCACATTTCGTCACCAGTAAGAATCTTTTCAAAGAAGTATGAGTCCTTACAAGTGGTTTTAATGAGGTCCTTGCAGTACAATTCGATACATTTTTTGGTCATTGGTCAACTTGTGGGGAACAAATCGTGAATTCAATTTACAAAGGCCCAAACTCTCAGTCAAAATGTTGTGCACAGTTGATTTTGGAATCCACAATTGATCTTCAATCAATCTCATGGACGATTTAGGGTTTTCTTTGATGAAATCATGCACTTTTTGGATGTTAACTTCGCTCAGTCCAGTTTTTGGATGGCTCTGCTTTTCGTCGTCCTCAAGTGTCTCACAATCACTTTGAAATCACTTAAACCACTCGTAAACTTGAGTATGGGATAAGCATTCATCACTGTATGCTTTTTGAAACATTTGATGCGTTTCAGTAAAACTTTTACCAAGTTTAACACAAAAGTCAATCGCAGCTCTCTGTTTGAAACTCATTTTCCGACCGTTCGTCAAAACACATGTCACTCTTGGCACTATAACTCGGCTTCTAATGAAACAAATGTCATAAACAGTTGACACAACACTAATGAAGGTTGCTGCTTTCAACAACAAAAAGATACAAACAGATGGCGCCACTAACTTCTATTTTTGAAAAGCTTGATTTCATTTTGGACAGAGAGCATACCTTTCTCTCATCAACTGCTCTTGTCACTTTATTATAAAAGGCAATCATATCATTAAAGCATTCATATTTACGAATTTAGGGACACAAAACACACGTGTTGAAATGATTATTTTACTTATTATTAATAAAATAGCACTTGACGTTTCAACCCCTGTATTGAGGTCATGATCAGAAAGATACATGTGTATAGGAAACCAAGCTACATGTTCTTGCACTCTATAAAGGTAAATTAAATCTGCGCTGTTAATTAAGTGATAAAAATATATAAAAATTAAATAAAATAATTTTTTAAAAATAAATAAAAAATAATAATAATAATAAAAATAATAAATAATTAATAAATAAAAACTACAATAAACTCTGCTAAAGTCCTCCTTTACTAAGATTCTTCTGGATCTGTGTAGTTCAGATTGTTATACTAAGATTTTCTTCTGGACTTGTACAGTTCAAGTTGCTATTGAATGTTAAGGAGAAAAAAAAAACACTTCACCAAGTCTTCTTGTATTGAGATTTTTCTTTGGCTTGTTCTGGTTGCTATAAAGGTTGCAAATGGGTCTTCCACATTTTCTTGAAATTATTAGGCCATCATTTTTGTTCAGATTTGGATTATGTTTGAGCATTGAGCATTTCACATGCTTCTTTAAATTTCCTCTCGAACCAGGTTTTGGTGTGGTATAGGGACTTGGTACCTTTCTAGTCACTTCTGTGGTATGTTTGGAGTGCATGGTGAGAAAGGCTGATTTTTCCAAAATGGAGGTATTTAATGTTTCGTTGGTGTTCGTCCTTCCTAATTGGAATGGTTCGCCCTGTTTCCCCCTATGCATGGTTAGGTTACATGTGCATTGTATTTTGTAAATCCCTGGGTGGGCTAGGTGTGGAAGAACTGAGTAGGTGTCGTAATTTTGTTGGGAGTTTAAAGGTGGTTTTGATGTTGTATTTGTGTAGTGTTGTCTATTTTTTTCGGAAACGCCTCTAATATAAGGTATGGCAATAGCATTCTTGAAATCTTTTTTTTTTGTTTTTAGTGGTATCATTGTGGAGGATCTTGTGAGTAGTTTTTTTTTACTGTATCCATTTTTTATAAATGTAAGGTTGATGATCTTGTATTCCTGGTTTAGAGCTTGTTCATTTGAACAAATAGTTTGAGCTCTGCGTTTAAGGATGCTTATTACCCCTAGTTTTTGTGTTGGGTGGTGATAAGAATTTTTGTGTATGTACTGGCCTGTGTGTGTAGGTTTGCGGTAGACTGAGAAGGAGAGACAGCCTGAGGAAAGATGTGATGAGTCTGTCTAGGAATGGAAGAGAGTTGTTTTTTCTATTTCAATGGTGAATTGGATACATTTGTATTGTTTGTTCAGGTGGCTAAGGAATGTATTTAGTGCTTCGCGACCATGGGGCCAAATGGCGAAAACATCGCCGACATATCTGAGCCAAATTTTGGGATTTAGGCACACTGATTCTAGAGCTCATTACTCAAAGTCTTCCAGTGATGTTAGCTTGGTCCACCTTTGCTACGAGTTGCCTGGTGTTGTACTACCTTACCTCAGTCCTGAAGATATTATCAGGTGCAAACTTTGTTTGCTCACACTTGGATAAAGGATTAAACTAAATTTATTATCTTCCATATAAAAGTTAGCTATTAGGGGGGGAAAGTGGTGAGCCCATGGCTGTATCTTCTTTTTGAAGGTAAAAATTGTTTTGTCACACGAAATATCCAGAGTGGAGTACGTTGGCAAAGAGGGCCATGATGTCGTGTGGAAATATGTTCTGAAGGAGCAAGATAGTATAATTGATTGGGACATGGTGAAAAAGGGAAGTTATGTCAAAGGTGACTAATAAATCTTGGTCATTGAGTGTAATGTTTTTAATTTTGTTTATGAAATGTTGTGTATTTTTTATGTAGGAAGGGGAATGACCTACCAATTCCTTGAGTGTTGCCACTAATTTTCTGGCTAAGTGGTAATGTGGGCTGTCGATTCCTTCAATGATTGGACATAGTGGTGTGTCTGTTTTGTGTGTTTTTGGCAGGCCATAAATTCTGGGTGCACTGACATAATGAGGTATTAGTTTTTTAGTTGTTTCTTCTGCCCATTTGTTAATAGATTTAATTAATTCAGTTGTTTTCTTTTTGATGCGTTTCGTGGGGTTGTAGTTTATCATTTTGTAGGTGTTGTGGTCCGATACCATTCCAAGAATGTGGAAGACCCGTTTGCAACCTTGATAGCAATCAGAACAAGCCAAAGAAAAACCTCAATCCAAGTCTTCTTGTATTGGTGAAGTGTTTATTTTTTTCCCCCTTAATAGCAACTTGAACTGTACAATTCCAGAAGAAAATCTTAGTATAACAATCTGAACTATACAAATCCAGAAGAATCTTAGTACAGGAGGACTTTAGCAGAGTTTATTGTAGTTTTTATTTATTTTATTTATTAATTATTTTTATTTATTTATTTATTTATTTATTTTAAAAAAATTATTTATTTATTTATTTTTTTTTTCATTTTTATTTTCATTTTTTTTATCACTAGAGGTCAGGCTAAGAAAAAGAATAATTAACAGCATAGATTTAATTTACCTTTATAGAGTGCAAGAGCATGTAGCTTGGATTCCTGTACACATGTATCTTTCTGATGATGACCTCAATACAGGGATTGAAACGTCAAGTGTTCTTTTATTAATAATAAGTAAAATAATCATTTCAACACGTGTTTTGTGTCCCTAAATTCATAAAAATGAATGCTGAGCACCATGTAATCTTAAAAGAAAGAAAAAATATTACTAAAGCAAGAGCACCCCTTAACAAATCCATGTTAATTCTCACAGATAACATTACCCTCATCTGCCCAATGTTGTATATAGTCCCTCACTAATTTCTCCAAGACCTTAACAACTACTGATGATACACAAACTGGCCTATAATATGACACTTTCAGTCTGCTACTGCCCTTGTGCAGTGGTACTATCTTACCTTCCTTCCATTCCTTGGGTACCTTTCCTGCAGTCATACTTTTATTGAAGAGCCAGATCAACGGAGCTGTCAGTTCTTTAGCACATTCTCTCAAAACCCGTGGTGACATACCATCCAGTCCCACAGCTTTACTGGTATCCAGAGTACTCAGTATTTGGAACACACACTCCTCTTGTACCTCTAAACCTTGAACCTGCCTTATCCTCTAGTATTGAACCTTCTTCTCCAGGATGAAATACTTCAATAAAGTGCTAATTGAACAACTCCACTATGTCCTCTGCATAAATCACTCTATTGTTTTTTTATCCATTTTTATTCCACAATGTTATTTTCCCACAATCATTTTTCCTCCTACTGGCCACATAGCTAAATTTTCCTAGGATTTTCTTTGGATCTTAGTGCCAATCTCTTCTCCTATTACAGTTTTGCCTTCCTCACTATACTGGTCACTCCTAGCCTGTGTCTTATATTCTTTGTATCTGCCCTCCATCCCTCTCCTTATATCTCCTCCATAATCTCTTTTTCACCTGCAGTTCCTCTTTGATATTGTTTGTGATCCAGTTTACCCCAAATTGTATCCACTTATTCACTTTGGGAATATAGCTTACTGTTGCCACTAACAAATATTCCTTCACCATTTCCCAAGCACTAATGATATTCTAGCCTTCTATTTCTGTCCTCCACAGAATGCATTTGCCCTAAGTTGATACCTAAGACTATTATAATCGCCTACCTTATAATTCCACATATGTTCCCTTTTCTTTGATACACCTGCATGTTTATTCATTTTCCAAGTCAAAACCACATGGTCACTCTCTCCAACAGGTGGGAGAGATGTCATCTCACTTATTATACTCTTCTGATGCTATGACCAAATCCAAAACTCTTGAACCTCTTGTTTTCTCTGTTGCATGTTGCCTAAGCCATTTGCCCCTCAAGAATTCTAGAAATTCCATCCTTTATTACTACATGCATTTTCCTCTTCCCAGTTTGTACTACTGTAATTAAGATCTCCCATAACAATTAAATCTTCTTGCACTTGCCAAGCTCAACTGCCTGAACATATTCTGCTCCCCACCCTGTGTGTTCCCAGGTTTGTAGCAACACCCTGCTAAATATCCTGTCTTGGTCACTTCTACCTCACACCATATGCTTTCAAACCATTAGTGTCACTGCCTTCCAAAGCCTCCACTCTTAGAAGACATAAGTCGTCACTTATCATAAGCAGTATTCCACCACCACCACGTTTTCCTTTCCTATCCTGCCAAAAAAAAATGCTGTGCTTTGCTACTTCAATTCCTGTTATTATATCATCCTCCGTCAACTGTGTCTCAGAGATCCCAATAATCTTTGGCCAGGCTCATGCTATCAGCACCACCAATTCATCTCCTTTATTTCAGATACTCCTGGCATTAGTATAAAGCATAAAAATATCACAGCTACTCTACCTACCATTGTCCCCTCTCGACCCCACTGGACTCAGTGTTACCTGATGTCATCCCCCTTCCACCAAACACCCATTCCCACAAGAGGCCACCCCCCAAGTGGGTAGGCCGTCCAATATTCTAGCATTTAATATCAAAAGTTTAAACAAATTAAGTATAAAAATTTTATTTTATTCTCATGCATTTTTGACAACATAAATAATGCAATATAATTTAACTTTTTTTTTTTCAATTTAAGGATGGGTTTTCTCAACCAGATCATATTAAAAAACAGTGATATTCAGTTATAAATTTCTTAAATAGTCACAGACCAAACTAAAACATCATTTCCAGAGCATCTGGCGCTTAAAAAAAAAAAATTTTGTTATTGTGAGAAGGTATCCAATGTGTGAATAGCAGATGAACTTGGTGTGTTGTATGTGCATGTGAATTATGAATGTGCAATCATATATTGGACAACAGCAAACTTTTTTATAATACCAATCATAATTATTAACTGTATAAGTACATAAAGGTGAAAAGAATTTAAAATATTATTTTATATTTGCAGTGTTGGGAAACATCCCTAGGTGAAGAATTCTACCGTCTTCTTGTAATAGACTTTATCTTTGTCTTGGTTCTCTATACTGTTGTTGGAGAGCTACTACACAGGCTAGTTTATCAGTGCTGTTTCAAGTGGATAGGCCGTCCAAAGTTCAGCATTGCTTACAATACTTTAAATGTCATTTACATGCAGACATTATCTTGGTATGTATAAATTTTATTTAGTATATTACATTAAAGTATAAACCATTGCTTCCCAAACTTATGTAAAGGCCCCTTTGGAAAAATTAAAATATTTCACAGCCCCTATTGAAAAAAAAAAAATCATAATACAGACATATATTATTATAATATTTATTGTATTAATTGTATTGCAAAAATCAAATGCAAATATTACATTTTTAGCATCTTACATACATTTGACATGGCACACTTAATCTTAAAACATTTCAAATTTGTTTTCATTATTTCACGGTCCCCCTCAACAAAACTAACGGCCCCAAAAGGGGGGTACCATGGCCCACAGTTTGTAAAGCACTGGTATACACTATATGAAGGAGGGCCATAATCGCAAATGACATTATGCGCAGGTTATGCGGACGGCGTGGTGTGGAATTCGTGGACGTGTGGAATGAGTTTGATGGGTGAAAGGACTTATACAAGATGGATGGCCTGCATTTGAATGGACTTGGTGTGCGGAGACTGGAAAAAGTGTTGCTGAATGAAGTGAAAATGGATGTGCAGAACCAGGGAAACTAGAACTACCAAGGAGGGGGGGAAGTGGATATCCAGACATCAGTGAGACAGTTGAGTGTAAAAATGTATATAATGTACCTGAGCCAGCACTAAGGACAAAAAATGGGAATGGGACATTTAGAATAACGCATCAAGATAGGGGTGGGACAAAGGGATCACTGCAATTCATGTATACTAATGCCAGGAGTATTAGGAACAAGAAGGAAGAATTTTTGGCCTTGATTGGCTCTTCCTGGCCACAGGTTATTGGCATTAGTGAAACATGGCTGACGGAAGATGATATAGTTAGTGGGATAGAATGTGTAGGTTATAGTATGTTTAGGAGGGACAGAGAGAATAAAATTGGGGGAGGGGTGTTATTGATGATAGCTGATGAACTGCAGCCAAGGAGAATTGAAGTATTGCAGGATAGTGAAAGGAGCTCATTTGAGGCTATTTGGTGTGAGATTGACACTGGCAGAATAAAATATACAGTTGGGTGCTGCTATAGACCAGGTGATGGAATAGATGGTGGAGATGGTATGCATAAACAAATTGATGAAATGAGTGGAAGGAGGGTAATTATTATGGGGGATTTCAACTATGGTAACATTGATTGGAAGGAGGAGAGGACACATGTGAGGAAGGAAATGGATTTTATTCAATTATTAAGGGAGACAACTATCTGAAACAGCATGTAATTGAAAATACTAGGGGTGTGAGAGTGCTTGACCTGGTAATTGCATCTCAAAATTTGACTGTAATGAATATAACCATGTTGCCACCTATTGGTGAGAGTGATCATAAGGTCTTGACCTGGGAGGTGGCTAAAGGTGTGCAATTTGTGATTAAGACAGGGTATATGTGGAATTACCGTGCTGGCAAGTATGACAAGCTTAGGAGATTGCTTGGATCAGTGCCATGGCATGTACAACTGCAAGGGCTGGACGTCGATAGAGCATGGGAAGTGGTCAAAGAGCATTTACAGGAGGTTATGGCTGATTGTATACCTAAGGTCCGAATAGTGAAACAAGTAGGGGTTAAATGGATGAATAACACCATTAAGCTTGAGCTGCAAAAAAAGAAACAACTATGGAGGGAATTTAAAGAAAGGGGTGACCTGCAGGCACACGAACGGTATAAAGTGCAGGCCAGAAGGGTAACGAGTGTGGTAAAAACAGCAAAAGCCGATTATGAAAGGAAACTAGCTATGCAAACAAAAGAGAATCCCAAACAGTTCTTTCAATATGCTGCAAGCAAGAAAAAAACTGTACATGGCAAAATGATTTTAAGGAATGATGATGGTAAAGAGTTCACTGAACCAGTCGATATAGTGGAGTTACTGAGCGTGCACTTTGCAAAAGTATATCATCCAGGTGGTGACGTTGAAAAAATGAAGGAACCATTAGTTTATACGGGAATTGTGATGAATGAAGTGGAGGTGAATAGTCTATTACAGAACCTTAATGTGAATACATCTGTGGGATTGGATGGTATACCGGCACGGTCTTGCATGAAGCGGCTAAGGAATTATCTGTGCCCTTGACCATGTTGTTTAATCTGAGTCTCGGGTCTGGCTTAGTCCCGAAGGTGTGGAAAGAGGGGAAAATAGTTTCACTGCATAAAGGAGGATCCAAGACTATGGTTGCAAATTACCGACCGATCAGCATATCAGGAGTCGTTGTCAAGGTCTTGGAGAAAGTAGTCAAGGGAAAAATACAGGAATGGATTGATGAAAATAAGATACTGTACAGAGGACAGCATGGCTTTGTGAAGGGTAGATCATGCCTCAGTTACTTGCTCAAGTTTTATAACACAGTGATGGCTGAACTAGATAAGGTAATGGGTTTACAGTGATACTGCTGGACCTGGCTAAGGCATTTGACAGGATACCACATGGAATTCTAATCCGTAAAACTACAACATATAGGAATGGATATAGGGTTGGTAAGATGGATAGGTGGGTGGTTGATGGAGAGATATCAGAGAGTAGTTTATTCAGGAGTAGAGTCCAAAAGACGGCCTGTGACTAGTGGTGTGCCGCAGGGTTCTGTTCTTGGACCACTGCTGTTTAATTTGTTCATTAACAATATAGGGAAAGATCTAAGAGGAACAGTTCATTTGCTGATGATGCAAAGTTAGGTAGGGCGATAGTGAATGCAGAAGATGTCAAAGTCTTGCAAGATGACTTAGATAGATTGGAGTTCTGGACTAAGGAGAATGGATGTCAATTTAATGTGACAAAATGTAAGGTTATGCATTTCGGAGTGAAAAGATTAGCAGCAGTATACCACATTGGTGGAACTGTACTCCAAGGGATTGATGAGGCCAGGGACTTGGGAGTGTTGGTGGATAGGGAGATGAAGTTTAGGGGGCACATTGCGAAAGTAGCTAAATCAGCTCATCAACTTAATTTGTTGTTGAAAAATACCTTGACGAGCAGAGACAAACAAGTTATTGTACCTCTGTACCGAGCCCTGATAAGACCTCATCTCGACTACTGTGTCCAGATTTGGTCACCTCAGTTCGTTCTTGATGGGGAGGAGGTGGAGAGGATCCAGAGGCGAGTGACTAACTTGATAGCAGGTCTATGGAATGAACCATATGAGAACAAGTTGAAGATTTGTGGGTTGCAGAAACTAGTTGATAGACGGAAAAGGGGAGATATGATTGAGACATTCAAATTGCTAAAAGGATTCTATAGGATTAATTCAGAGGATATTTTTGAGATCAGGACTGGTGGTGGGAGAACTAGGGGACACCCATGGAAGCTGGGCATGAGCGTGGTTAGCAGAGCAGGGGTGTTAGAGCTGGGTTCTTTACTTTTAGAGTGGTAAATGAGTGGAATAAGCTGCCAGAGTCTGTTGTGGATGCTATGACAGTGAGCGAATTCAAGGCAAGGTATGATAGATACTGTGAGAATGTTGAACAGTTGTGTGAACATGATGTTTAAGGCCTCCCTCGATGAGTCTAAGGACTCCCTGGAGTAGCCCGTAGTAATAATAATAATAATAATAATATGTAATGAGATAGGCCTGTGAAATGCCTATAATTTTGCATAAAATTAGTCTCTTGTTCTTAATGTGCATAATATACGAGGATGTGCTGAAAAGTTGTAATACTTACCATGAAGGAATTGAAGTAGAACCCATGTAATATTATTCTACATACTTCCCACAAAGTGTTATGCACTTGTTACAATGCTATGAGTTTGTGCAACAAGGGAAGTCTTTCCCTTGTTGCACAAACCAGTCCTCAGCTGCATATATGACTCCATCATCTGTGGTAAATTTTGTTCCTTTCAAACTTTCTTTAAAGTTGGGAATAGGAAATAACCAGGTCTGGCAAATAGGGTGGGGTGAGGCAGACATTGAAAGCCCAAGTTGTGTGTTCTTTGTTTGTTTTCATGAGCAGTGAGGGCAGGTGCATTGTCCTGCAAAAGAAACATGCCCTCTGTTCAGTTTCCCACAGCATTTTTCCTGCAGTACCTCCTTCAATTATTATTATTATTATTAATATTATTATGTGACACTACCAGGGAGTCCAAAGACTCAATGAGGGAGATTGTACCAACAGCAGCGAACGATTCAGCTCCTTCCAACTACTAACTGTGCTCAAACTTGCTTAACTTTTTGCATGCACCATTAGTAGCAGAGGCTCTACCAATCAACCAACCTTTGCTTTCACAATTGTTGAATAAACTGCTGCTGTAATAGTTTCACCTTTTGTGAGGTACTTGGTAATGATTACACCATTCATATCTCAAAAGACAGTGATAAGAACCTTCCCTGCTGACTTTTGAGTTTGGAATTTCTTTGGCCATGGAGAACCTTTGTGCCTACACTCCATTGACTGTTGTTTGGTCTCTGGGTCATAGTGATGAAGCTATATTTTATGAGCAGTCACAATACGAGCCAAAAAATGTGTATGTACCTTATTTCTCAAAATGAACCGAAATCCCTTGAGTTGACAGCACATGTTTTCTCTTTTGGTCAGCATTCAAACATTTGGGGACCTACTTCATTGAGAACTTCTGCATGTAAAGATGTTGGTGGATAACAACCCCAACTCATTCCCTAATATCCTCAGAATCTTTGCAATGTTGTTGGCTGGTATTCATTTATCATCAAGGATCATGGCATGCATTGCATTGGTGTTTACAGGTGTGAGTGTTGTGGAAGTCTTCCTGACCTCAGGGTATCTGTTGTCTCAGGATGCCCAGTTTTAAACTTGGCCACCTATCTGGAAACTGTTGGATATGCTGGGGCACAGTCCCCTAAAGTCTCACAAAAAGTTTGGTGAATCTCAGTTGTGGACTTTTCTTGCAGCACGAAAAACTTAATGACGGCCCACACCTCTGTGTCTTTGAATTTCTTCAAGACCTCTGATATGTCTTCTTATATATCCTAAAAGAAAAAGAATAAATTATTACAATTTGATGAAGCATGGGGTTAAAGAGTTTTAAGATACGTTCTTTTTCGTGATTATATCAGTTGCTGAACTGATATGAACTTTTATCAGAACTCTGTTTGCTAGAATTGCTAGACATTACTTGCTTCCTTTTTCCATAATATGCCATCTACTTAATTCGATGATATTAATAACAGTGTATAACATTCATGATCATATTACTTCATCATATAAGAAAAATTATTAAATTCTCAATTCATAATCTGTTTTACCACTGTTTTTTATCTTAGAAGCAATTAGATAAAAGTGAATAATTAGTTTATAGAAATTAAATTAAAATAAACATGTTTTTTTTTTAACCTGTTGTATTATGAAAAGCCAAAGGATTCAATTCGGCGACATAAACTTATTTAAGTTAAGGGATATTACATCCCATATTGTTTCCTAACTGAATAAGAAACTCAAAGAGTTTCATGCCGAATATAGAAACTATATTAAGTTTGGCGAGTCCAAGCGTAAGCAAATACCTGGATAGTGTTACAACTGATCCTTTAGGGAGTGCAACACTGAGGCAACTCATGGTAAGGGTGGAGCAAGCTCTGATCACTATTCTTGATATTTCCCCATATGTGAAACCCAGCTCCTAGGAGCTGGGTTTCACATATGGGGAAATACCACCCCGGGCGGCAATACTTCTAGCTACGCCACTGACTCATAGCAAAGGTGGACTGAGTTCTGATCACTTTCCTTAGTATCCCATAATGCAAAGCACATCTCCTTGCAGACATGTATAATGCTATGCATTATGGAAGGGTCACTACCCAGACTGGTTTCGACCTGTATTGAAGTCTCTTCAGTGGGAGCCAGACCCAGAGGTGACACCAAGGTTGAAGCAATGCAGAAGTCATATTTCCATATGCCCGTTGCCAAAAGGTGTCACACCTTATTATTAAATTATTCAAGATTTGAGAAAGATGTTGGAAGTTTTTTTCTCACTTGGTTATGAGATACCAAGGAAAGTGATCAGAACTCAGTCCATCTTTGCCATGAGTTGTCCCAGTCATGAAGATACTTCAGGCATGAACTTTGTTTGCTTACACTTGGATAAAGGATTAAACTATATATATGATTTATAGTCTAACCAAGTGAGAAAAAAAATTCCATCTTTCTCTAATCCAGAGTAATTTAATAATAAGGTGTGACACCTTTTGGCAACTGGCATATGGAAATAAGACTTCTGCATTGCTTCAAGCTTGGTGTCACCTATGAGTCTGGCTCCCACTGAAGAAACCTCAATAAAGGTCGAAACTGGTCTGGGTAGTGACCCTTCCCATAATGCATAGCATTATACATGTCTGCAAGGAGATGTGTTTTGCATTATGGGATACTAAGGAAAGTGATCAGAACTCAGTCCTCCTTTGCCATGAGTTGCCCCCAGTCCTGAAGATACTTCAAGTGCAAACTTTGTTTGCTTACACTTGGATGAAGGATTAAACTAAATATATAATTTATAGTTCAATTACTGTTTTGAAGTTCAATTTGTATTTTAAAAGCTGCAGCATATGCTGAATATTAAAGCAGAATTTCTGTCTCAAATTACTTATGCTGGAATTTTTTTTGTTTGGGTTACCTTGACACTCTTGTTGAAAAATCAAGGGATGGACAGTGGTCAGAGGTTTTGTAGGGAATGGAGAAACAAGATGCTTCATTTTAACAAGATTAACTTTGTGCATTTGTTCAGAGCAGGTAGCTGTACAGATCAGAATCAGAGTAGAAATCAAGGAAGTCATCCAATTGGCAACACTGTAGTACCAAAGGACATTTGACAATGTGTGACTTGAGGAGGAGGAGAAACTAAAACATAAAACAAGATTATGGTCTGAATTACCATGAGAAGAATACTGGTTAGGAAAAATTAAGGGTTCTATGTGAATGAGGAGAACAACTTTCACCTAACCTAGGTGGTTAGGTGAAGATTTGCATTAGGTCATTACTTGCAACGAATACCATGGTTTTTCTTCTGGCAGGATTGGTGGAATTGGTAAAGGGATTCAGTATTCGAGTTTTGTACATTGAAATTCCCAAGTTATGTAATTTGAATAGTAATTGAAGATAAACTAATTGTTTGGGTATTTCAGTGTACAAAACTCAAACTAAATCCCTTTCCATTTCCACTCCACACACAATAAGTTACCTGTATGCTTTTTTTGTATAAACTTCCCTGTAATCTGCATAACCAAGTTGGAAAATATGTAGCTCTCTGTTCTTATCTAATGCCTTAATTAATGTAGATATCCTTGTGCATGCTTGATAAGTCCAAACTGGACGAACACAAAATACTTCTCTCCTCATAATAATTTTCTATAATAATCCCATTCCCATCATTAACATAGCTACTTAACATGTCACTCTCACACACAGATTCTCACCATTACTCCCATCATCATTTAGTTTTCCTAATTCTCTGTGTTAGGTCTCATGCTAATTAATAATTTCTCAAAACTCCTTATACCAAACACATTCATGTGTAGGCCATCCTTATACAAATCCATTCTACCTGCAGACTCACTCCACACATCCAAAACCTCACATCTATTCCTCCTATATAGCCTGCACATCAAATTGTGCAGACTATATAGAAGCTCTAATAGCCCTTCTTCTGATTTCATTTAATTTCATTTCATATGGAGGTAGCAGAGTTTTTTCTCCCAGAAACTTGGGTTTTTCATCCAGCATACAGACAAATCGGCCCTTCAGAACACATGCAATTTACAGACAAAATACTATTGGTGGTGGTCAGCAGTAGATGGCATTGATGGAGATGATTGGTGGCAGAGGTTCGGCATAGTGGTGGAGACAGTTGTATAGTGGATGTCCTCCCGCGATGAGTCTTCGGACTCCTTGGAGGTGTCACGAATAATAATAATAATATACTTATGATTTTCACTTTCCACTCTTGCTTCTTCCAACAATCCTTTCATATCATTCTCATACTGAACTTATCGCTGGTTAAGTTGTTTATACCTACTAGAATTGCATTCTATTTTCTGTTTTTAATTGCATATGCTATATATTTTAATTTTTGCTCCTTCAGGTGTCGTGCTTAGAAGAGCAGCCACCATACTGCGATCTATTGAGACTCATCCTCTGACTGGGGGATTTTTCTCCGCACCCAAAGACCATAACTTAGGTTAAGTTAGAAATAAGCCAGCATGTAAGCTAGGTTAAGGAAAGGGAAACAAGCAAGCAGTTGGGGGAAAGAAGGAATAAGTTCTGACCAGGTGAAAATTCTACTGGCCAAGTCCAGGCTGGTGCTTCCCCTGGCATTAGTGACAGCATGAAAATCTGGCAATAATCTAAATAATATAGGTATTGATTTTGCAATGGCGAGTATGGCTAATAGTCATACTGTGGTAATTGCATGAACTCAATGACTTTAGGTCCTTAATGCGAGACGGGCAAATTGCCAAGAGAGTCTAACCTGAAAATAAAGATGATTAAGGAAGTTTGATAATGAAGACGACAGTTTAGTTTTACCCTGCTGATGACTAGTTGTTGCGATAGTAATCCTGCTCGGTACAAGAGGAACTGCAGGTTTGGACACATGGTACATGTGCTTGGTCAAGTGACCAGTGGTGCGAAGCTACCATTCGTGGGATTATGACTGAACGCCTCTAAGTCAGAATCCTGTCTAACCACTACAACGATACCATTCGTGCCTCGTGCGTTAAAAGGCAGCTCTGCCCGGAGTTGCTTTCGTTTTGTCACGGTACGGTTGCTCTGGCGATGAGGCCACTAGAATGGAAGCATCAAGGCAGCCATTGAGACTATGCGGCAGCTGCTTCTTATGCCTCACCATTCAGGTGTGACGTGCAGGCACCAAATTGTCCACAGACAACCTAGGTACTGATCTGTGTGTTGTGCTTAGAAGAGCAGCCACCATATACTGCGATCTATTGAGGCTCAACCCGCTCATCATTGAAAAGTTATATATTTTTAAAAAAATGAAAAGCTGCCCTTCTATATACATAAAACCAGGGGCATGCCAGTAGTGTCCGCTGCCTGTGTGCAAATCTTTAGTTGGCACCCCCTTCCCCCAATAAAAAAGCACTTTATAAAAACGTTAGTTTTAATATTTGATGCCAATAAAGTGAGTATTTCATTTTGAATTTTATCTCCTAAATAGGAGAGCATATTTTTAAAGTCAGGATCATTAGCTACACGTCCCGTGTGTTCCGATATAAACGGATCAAACTTTTCTAACATCTCAATGAAATTTAAAAAATTGGCATTGTTGCGATTGTAAAGTTTATTACTTTTACCACGAAGAGCTAGATTTTATTTGCCTAAAAACTGTACTACAAAAATTATTCTTTTTATCACTTCATACCAACATTTCCTTTCATTATCTAAAAATGTTTGCTGCAAATGATCAATACAAGTTTTATTTTTTAAGGATGTAATTAATTCTGTCCATTTTTTGTAATTGTTCAAATGATTTAAATTTTTCTCATGACGATTCAGGTACATTGCAAGATGTTGCCTGTATTCTGCCGATAACAGCATAATATAGAATCAAGTTAAAAACTGCAGCCGATTTTCTTATATATGCTTAGAGCAAATGTGAGTGTGAATAAGATTAAACAAATTCAAACGCGCGTCATCCTGTAAACAGTAAACTCACACAAGTTCAAGTTTTTATGCTAAACTACTTGTTAGAACTAGAATCAGATAAAATGAGATCTTAAGGAATAATATCAAATAAGTGATTATAAATAATTTGTTTAAGACAAATCTATAAAATATAATTAAAATTGTAATTTATTTTGATATAATTAATGAATAATATTTTTTTAAAGTATTTCCTCCTCACCTGAAATCTTTGGCGCCTTTACTGTCCTGGTGCCTGTGCCGGGATTGTAAATTTGCACATATTGCAGTATTGCCGGCACACCCCTGCACGACGCATTCAGAATGTATTGTGGCATAGCACTTCTTGTGGTGAGAAATAAAAATAGGCCATTCTGAAATTGTAATTTGGTTATACAAGGCATTTGGTTAAGTGAGGTTCAGGTAATATATAGTTCAGTGTGTGTGTGTGTGTGTGTATGTATATACAGAGAGAGAACAAATTAGGTGACAACAGATGCTTGTTGTTTCCACTAAAGTTGAGTCATTAATTTGGGATCTGGCATTAACTTCCCTAACAGCTAAGGTGGATGAAATGTCCAGACCACCCTAGCATGTTTCATGGATCAAAACTTCATTAGCATTCTACCTTTTATCATGTAATTACTCTCCTCCGCTGTTATTCTCATAATAGCGATTTTAGAGCCATTAGCAGATTAAAACTGTGGTGGAGTGACCTTTGTGTCACTTGTCTTTGCATGTGTATGTTACTTGGAATTTCCTTTATTGTCCTACAATATTTGAGCTTATTTTGCTGCACAAATTATTTATTGTGTCTTTGCAATGAATCTATTTAGTAATAGTAAATTTGCTGTCTTTTATTCTTAAAATCAGTGCAAGGGAAGAAGACAACTTTACGTTTTTTCACTTTACTAGCAATATAGAAGCAATTTTTTTTCATGAAGTTTCAAATGTTTGTTTGCATTGAAAATATTATGTCAAATATTTATATTTTTTAATATAAATATGAAAAAAATATGACCTTTTGCTTTCTTTCCTTGCAAAATACCATTATATGGATCATCACATTTCAGTTTTAGAAATCAATTCGGTTTTTTGTTTTTATGAACAACAAATGATGTTAAACTGCATTACTCAGTTTCCGATTGCGGGTCTTTTTTAGTGTCAAAAATTTATATCCAGTGATTTCAAAGCCGAATACAGAAACTATAAAAGTTTCGTATGAAATTTGACCAGAGAGCTTACTGGAATACATTTGCCGCCAATTACGAGTTGCCCTAGCCGGATCTAATAGGTGACAATGACCGCTATCAAGCGTCTGTATATTTGCCTCCTGTTGGTCCAGTTTCATATGAAACTTTTATAGTTTCTGTATTCAGCTTTGGAATAATGCTGGATTTAATATTCACTTAATTTTTATAAATTTTGCATTGTCAAACTGAAGCTTTTTAGCTCTTTATTTTAGTAAATACTTTGACGCACCGATCGAGTGTTCGCTTATAGAAAATACACCTCTCGGATGTTTCAAGAGTTTTTAATCTCTTTAAGATTTCTGCTTGGTCTCTGAGGACGAATCAGTAAGTTTTCGAAACAGCTGTCAGGCCTTCGTTTTACCATTTTGACAAAAGAAAAATACGGCAGTAATATTGTTGTACTGTCGAAGTTTCTAATTCTGTACTATTCCTTTGCAGTCTAAAGTCAATTGTCTGCTGAAATTATTTTACGTTTTAGAAATAATTATGCTATGTTTTCACCATGTAAAACTGTTTATATGCATATCACACAAAAGAAAGTTCAGTAGTGTTATTTTTGTATCTTTTTCTTAAAATGAATTCTGAATATTATTACTTTTACTGCTGGTTGCTATTACTGAAATAATCTGTATCTTAGAAATATTCAATAATAATCCTCTCAGCTGGAGGAAAAGCTAAAGGCTTAGATTATGCTTACTGCTATTGAGAAAGAAAAGAGAGACCACTTCACTAGAAGTCACATTAAAGTGCCTCAAGCTGTAGTACAGAATACATCACGAATGTCTTGTTTCATTTTCAATTGTTGATTAACAGACATCCTAACACAGAAATACCGACATTACTTTTACAGTCTGATACAGTATTTATGCCAAAATAATTTCTTAATTTATAATGATCAGTTTCACTTTTATTATCACAAAATTATAAATTATTTGATACAAATATCTTGAAAAAAGTATTTGAATTATTTAAAAGAAAAGTTGCATTTGTGTTACATAATTTTTTTTTTTTTTGAATGGGGGTTATAGACGTATTCAATCTACAGATATTTCAGAGAATTTATTTTAAAAATCGTTCGCATGACAGTTGTTACAAACGTAAATCAATTGGGGAACATGCTTATGCATTTTAGTATGAAATAGTAGCAAAAATTTAGCTACTTCAACAATGCCTCATATCTAAACAAGAAGAAATTGTCATTATATCTGCTCATGTTAGAACTCTTACATAAATATTTTTTACTAAGTAATTTAAGGAAATTACAACGTCAACTAGGATATACATTAAAATAAATTTTAATATACTTCAATATTTCGGCGTCACGTTGCCATTTTCAAGAAACTTAAGAACAAGACACATGCACAGTTAAGATGTTTAACTTCTTGTTACAGACCATATAAAAAATTGGCATCCTTTATCTGCTCTACTAAAGGGCAACCTTCCTCCCAGACCTACCTGGTGTATACCAGGTCCCTTGCAGCTGGTAAGCTGTCCTACTTTGGCCAGATAGGTAGGACAGCCAATATCAGAATTTCAGAACACAAGGACTACATCCGGTTTCACCAATACAGCCACTCTGGTCTTGCTGACCATGCGTTGGATACCTGCCATAGAATACGATGGAAGAAAGCCACGACAGTATACCGTAGTAAATACAAATATGAAAAGCTTTTATGGAATCAGCTTCAGCCCTAAGAAACAATCCAAACCTCAACAAATTTGGCTGCATGAGACTGCCTCAAATTTGGGAAACCTACATCAGAAGACCTTCAGTCTAGTCGCCCAAGAATACCAACATTGCCCGCTAGGGGTCATCATCAGGACTTTAGGAGAAATAATAGCTTCCTGCTTCTTCCTCATTTACTGTTTGTTGTGCCTGCATGCACGTGTCTTGTTCTTAAATTTCTTGAAAATGGCAACATGATGTTGCAGAAATATAGAAGTATATTAAAATTTATTTTAATGTATATCCTAGTTGACATTGTAATTTCCTTAAATTACTTAGTAAAAAATGCATAACCAACGTCTAAGCCTTTCCACGAGAATCTTACATAAATAATTTATTATTATTATTACAGGTATATCCATGGAGTCAGTAGACTCATCGCGGGGAGACTCAAACTATCAAAAGAATATCTATCATATCTCTTCTTGAATTCATTTACAGACGAAGAACTCACAACTGAGTCAGGCAATTCATTCCACTCATTTACCCCCCCACCACCACCCAGGTGAAAAACCTCGTTCTCATACCCTTGTTAACCACACTTGTCCTTAACTTCCAGGGATGATCTCTTGTTCTTCCATCACTATCACACAGCTGAAATATTTCCCCTGCATCAATCTTATAAAAACCTTTTAGTAATTTAAATGTTTCTATCATATCCCCTCTTCTCTGCCTATCAACCAGGGGTGAATTCTCCATGCTTGCTGTGCAAGCGCATTAATTGATAAAGAAATAATATTTATTTGTTAATAAATGCATGCATTTATAAGCATTCCATTTAGGCTTTTATTTTTGTAGACAGAAGATGTCTTAAGCTTGCGCGGCAATAATTGAGCTTTGCATTGTGTATCAAAGCCCAATGCTTGCTCGTGTAGTCAAAGCTACCTTGGCTTGCTCGAGTAGTCAAAGCTACCTTGGCTTGCTCGATTGTAGGAGCTTCCAGGTCCTCACAGCAGCACTGTGATTTGATGCACGTGCATAGCCATTTCACGTCGTCTCACTCTGTTGCTTAAACACAGGCCGTATACATTTAACGTAGCTCTACCCAGTGAGCTTCAGCCAACCTTTACAAGTGTGCATGTTGCTTGGGAAAATTAAGTTACAACCAACTTTTTATGACGATGTTATTGACCAGTTCATAAAGAACCATAGGATAGAATTTGTATTCAAT
Source organism: Typopeltis vanoorti (assembly GCF_054136105.1). Lineage (NCBI taxonomy): Eukaryota > Metazoa > Arthropoda > Arachnida > Uropygi > Thelyphonidae > Typopeltis > Typopeltis vanoorti. Next base: position 36,731,290 of record NC_143557.1, read on the forward strand.
TAGCTAAATTGAAAAAGATAGAATATCGTTTGTAAAATAAATGTTGTATTTGTATGATCAAATGTACATAAATTTCTAAATATATAGTTTTAAATGGTCAGTAATTTATTATTCCGCTAATCAGACTTCAGTCACACCCCTCTCTCCCTGAATGATAACAAGAGCAAGCGTGAATTTCAAGACCAGCATTTGCCCCTGCTATCAATCAACCTCTGCAATTCACAAGCTCTCAATCTGTCAATGTAGGGAGCATTTTTTACATCACTCACCAACTTAGTCACTCTCCTCTGAACCCTCTTTGCAACCTCCTTATCTCCAAGGAATCCAGGTGACCAGACTTGAGCACAGTAATCCAAATGTGAAAGTATCAATGCCTTATAAAGGGGAATAATAACATCTTTATCTCTGAATGTTAGTGTGTTCTTCAGTAACCAAGTAATCCTATGTGGAATCTTGGACACCTTAACAATGTGCCCTCCAAACTTCATCTCCCTATCCACCAACACCCCCAAGTCCCTAGCCTCATCAATCTCTTGGAGTACCATTCCATCAATGTGGTACACAGCTGGTAATCTTTTAATCCCAAAATGCATAACTTTACACTTTTTCACATTGAACTGACATCCATTACCTTTTGTCCATTTTGCCAGCTTATTTAAATCATCCTGCAAACTCTCAACATCAGCTTGATTTTTTTATTGCACTACCCAACTTTGCATCATCAGCAAACAACTGAATATCTCCTTTCAAGCCATTTCCTATATCATTTGTGTACAAATTAAACAATAACGGCCCAAGCACATATCCCTCAGGCACACCACTGGTCACCTGCCTCATCCTGGACTCTGCTCCTCCATATCACCAGTTTAGTATCCATGCATTGACTATTGTAATAATGTGTTTTGTTAGAAATATCTTGACAACTTGAGCCTCTGTGTTATAGATTGTTATTTGTAATTGATATGATTTCTTTATATTTAATGTGTTTGGTCCGTAAGAGGACAGCTAGACCTCTGCCAAATCGATCCAGTCTGTCTTTCCTTAGTATTCAATAGCCTTTGATTTGAAGTTTCAGATTTTGATTTAGTTTCATTTCTTGTAGACATGCAATGTGGATGTTATGTTGTATAAAATGTTCTTAAGCTCTTCCATCTTTTTTTGAGTGCCATTGATGTTAAGCTGAAGTATGTTGAGAGTCCGTGTAGCATATTTCCCATCGAGATCCCAGATTGCAGGTCTCAATGTGTCGGCTTCCCCGGACGCGGTAGTATGATTCTGATCAAAATAGACACTCTTCATGGAATTTGGGTGTGCCAGAGCCCCGTTAGCCAGCAATTTTCAGGGTTCTCTGCAGGCCTTCACAGCTACCATATTGGCTCAGGGCCCTCAAAGTCCCCACTGTGCTTCACCCTACAGGGCAATCCCCTACTTCTTGCCACTTCCACAATACAAATACAATGAGGCATTTGCATTGTGGGCAAATGCCTCAGACGTGGGGTTGGACTTCTGCAAGGCAACACAGATATTAACACAGAACTACTTAAGCAACTAAGTCAAACATCAGATACAACAATCCTTTTAGGAGATCTAAATGCCAAAAGCTCAACTTGTGGCTCCCCACTTTTCGATCAGAAAGGAGCACAAATAGAGGATTTAATTGATGATCTAAACCTTGAAGTCATAAACAAAAAGTAAAATACATATCGGTCAAAAACAATGGGTACAGAATCAGCATTAGACATCACAGCAATAGATTATGAAACTGCAAATCTATCCAGTGGAAAATACTAAACAATGCCATCAGTGATCATAGGATGACCATTAAATTGCAGTTAGACCAAAAACCACAGAAAAAGAGATCTTGGAACTTCAGAAAAGCAAATTGGTCCAAATACACACAACTATTAGAAACATATTGCACAGGCACTCCCACTAGTAAAGAACTTGATCAGCAACTACTAGAATTAACATACAAAGAGCTGCAAAAAATTAAATTCCCAGAGGACTCTGGGAAAACAACTGGGTTCAATTTTGGAAAGATCATAACATCAATGCTATGATCACCAAAAGAGATACTATCAACTAACAGTTAAAACAAAATAATACAGAAAAAAACAGAAAGAAATTAATAGAATTAACTCAAAAAATTGAAGATGAAATTTCAAACTGCAAACAAGAAAATTGGGAAGAATTCTGCAACAAACTAGATCCAAGAAAGACTCGCAACACTGGAATATCATCAGATTATTAAACAACACAACACTTCCGGATGCTGATCACTCTTCAAACATAGTGTCCTCGGGAATTAATACAGCAGCAACAAACAAACAGATATCAAATATTCTAGCCAAACATTACTCAAAAGTAAGCAAACTGCAATACAACAATGAAGACAAAAGGTGCAGGAAAATTACAAAACATCTGCTAACACCATCCAGAACCTATCTTTCTGAAGACATCTTTACTCAGGACCTCATAAAGATTGAATTTGAAACAGCAATTAGTCAAATTGACCCTGACAAATCACCTGGTATAGATCTTATCTTTGACATATGATTAAAAACATGGGAGTAAAAGCCAAAACCTGACTTCTGAAGATATTTAACACTTCCTAGAATACAAATGAACTGCCAAAAATCTGGAAAACATCAGTCACTATACCCTTACTAAAACCTAACAAAAACACTAGTGACTATAAAAGCTACAGACCAATAGCTTTGACTAGTACGCTTTGCAAACTAAACGAAATAATAATATATACTAGACTTATGAATTGGCTCTTAGAAAATAACAAGATCAACTTCTACCAAACAGCATACAGGTCCCAACACAGTACAGAAGGTCAATTATTTTATCTTTGCTAATCAATCACAGATGGCTTTCAAGAAAAACCATCAAAGAAGACAACAGCAATTTTCTTAGATCTTACAGCTGTCTTCGATTGTGTGTGGAGACAAAAGTTAATAAAAATTGCATGTGATACCGAAATAAGGGGAAATGCATTAATTTGGATTTTAGATTTCATGAAAGGAAGAAAAATTAAAGTAAAAGTTAATGGAACTTCTTCCAACATACATCGAACTTGGGCTGATGTCCTACAAGGTTCTGTTCTAAGCCTAAGCCCGGTCCTATTTCTCATCTATATGAGCAATATTCATCCTCACATAATAAATGACTCAAAAATAGCATGCTATGCAGATGATATAGCAATCTGGCACACAAGCAGCAATCCTCAACAATGTGAGAAAGTCCTAAAGAAATCAATAAAAGGTCTAGAAAGATGAGCAAAGGAACTCAAATTACAGATAAACCCAAAAAAAAAAAAAAAAACTTAGTATCTTCTCCACTGATAGAAAAAATAGACACAATTACAACCCTCAAATCAAAATATATAATACCAACATAGTAAAAACAGTCTCCCAAATACTTAGGCATAACTCTAGTTACTGAACTAAGATTTATTAAGATCTTAAAAAGCTTAATATCATCAAAAGGCTTTGTGGAACAAAGTGGGGCACAAAACCGAAGACACTCAAAAGTACATATACAGCACTCATATGACCCACTGTGGAATATGCCTCAACAATCTGGGTTCCTGCTTCCACTAGCTCAAAAGAAAAGCTTGGCAGAGTACAATCAAGAGCAGCAAAAATTATTGTAGGTGCAGTCTCATCCACAAATAACTTAAAAGCTCAACAAGAGTGTGGGCTTTGCATACTAGAAGACAGAAGAAAACTCTCCACAGTTAGGTTCACTAACAGAATCAGGAGCCAACAACAGGATCACATCTCACTCAGGACTTTCGATGCCCGGACTCGGAAATCTAGACGAAAGAGATCATCTACTTTACAATATGATCATGAAACTAGAAAACAGATAGAAGCACCTTTCTGAAATAAGCAAAGAGCCATTCTTTTCCACTAAACTACCAAAAAACATAATGATTAACTTAAATCTCCTAGAACCATGTTCAAAAAAAAAGGACTCACAGCAGGTAAATAAAATAAGACTTGACACTATACAAAATAACCTAAACCATGTCATTGCCTATACTGATGAATCATCTGATGAAGCTCTCAACCAAGGAGGAGCGGGGTTATTTATAACTCTACTTGGAGGTGAGGAAATGCAAATCAAAACCACAGCTGGAAAAATAGCTTCAAACTTCACTTGTGAATTAACAGCCATACAAGCAGCTCTCAAGTTCTATCTCTCAAATCCAGTAATAAATATTACAGAAGGAATAACCATCTACAGCAATCAAGTCTGCACTTGAAGCATTAAAAAATGGAAAAACAAAACTCACACAGGAAATTCATGAACAACTAACACTTTCAACGTCTTTCTCTAAATCCAGAGTAATTTAATAAAAAAAAAAAAAAAAGGTGGCAAACCTTTTGGCAACTCCTATAGGCAAAGATGACCTTGCTATTGCTTCTGCTTGGTATCTCCAACTCTGGGCCTGGCTCCCACTGAAGAGACCTGAATAAAGGTCGAAACTAGTAGTGGTAGTAGCCAATTCCTTAATACATAATGTTGTGTCCTATTCTTCTTATTCTATTCTATTAACTTTCTTATACTTTATATCCTACCGGCTGCGCCATTTATGTTGTGTCCCATTTTACGATTTTTATTCTATTTCATAATTTCCGCTTATCTATGTTCTTCTATTATCTATTCACGAGATATCACCAAAACTTATCCTAATATCTAAGTTATTTCTCCCCTTAGTACCCCTAATATTTGTATTTATACTGCGCCTTTTGGGATATTTAGTTTAAGATATTATATACAGAAACAAGGAGAAAGAACTCAGATATGTCTGAAAGTGTAACTATGTTACAGTCGTGACACTTTATCTCGTTTCTTAACATTAATTTCCCGTGTGACTAGGTTCGTATTTTTCAAGTGGTGCATTGGACAGCAATTTCAGACAACTCCTTTATTATTGAACAAAGGTTTATTAAATTCCTTAACATGGTACAATATTCAATTTTTATGATTACTCAATTTAATGCCAAACTAACATTAGCTTATTACACGTAATTAGGCTATGATCCTATAATGAGTATTACGATCATGCCGCCATAACAATTCAACACATAAATTCACTTGACATGGACAAATAAGGTTAATTCACACTATTTAACTATTCTAACTTAAGTAGATTAACTAAACCATTTACTGCACTAACACATAACTAGTATTACGACCATGCCGCCATACACATTCTATATGTAAATTCATTTGACATTTTAACTTTCCAATACATTACAATGGACATGCAAAATTCTCAAGACACTTAATTTTTCACATAACATTAACACTAGTCAGCTTACTTTTAATATATTCTGTCAGATACTAAAGTCCTAGTATAAATTTTCCTTGGTCACTTCAACAGTTCAGTATTAGAATAATGATACTTATCACAGACAAATTTTAGTTAACATTAGATATATTTTACAGTACCTTTCTTTCTTGGGATTTTCATACGGACCTTTGCCTTCTTCTGATTGAACTATCTTGATATAACCTCACCGATAATCTGCTTCTCCTACGTTCTTTTTGGAATTGAACTAGGCTTACGCTGGCTTAACTTTTCGTAACTCCAAACACACTTTGGATCATCTATATATCGGCTGTATAGCTCGCCACGTGGACGTCGATTTCTTTACTTCTTTCCCCTTCTCGTAGTTGTCACTGAAGTCGAAGCACAAAGAATATGTTTCCCTTTCTTTGACTTTATGGCATTCTTCGCTTCTCATATAGGAAATACGGAACCGAAATTCCGCTCACTTTTGTTTCCATGTTGTGATGAAAGAGATATAACCCCAATCTCCACTCAGGAAAACCGCGTGAAATCCCTACGAAAGAGCTCGCGAAGGACTCCTTTGGAATAGAATCAAAATCAAAACCAAAAAAGCCTCGTGGGGGGGGGTCCAACCCTTTTATACCTGTTCTCCTAACGGGCACTTTTTCTAACTTCTTTTCTCCGCCCCCTACTTGTTTTTACTTCACTGACCAATTGGGTGGCGTTTTTCTGCTAAACATCATTTGATCGGCGAGCCCGTAACGATGTCTCAATCCAGGAATCGGCCCTGAGCGATAGTCTGTTGTTTTCCTTTGCTAGCCTCTAATTATTATTATTCCTGATACCTCCAAGGAGTCCGAAGACTCATCGCGGGAGGACATTTTCAACTGTCTCTACACCTTACCTCTACTACGAATCAACGCCATCTACCGCCCACCTCCAACACCACCACAACTAGTAATTTTTGTCTGTAAATTGCGTGTGTTCTGAAGGGCCGATTTGTATGTATGCGGGATGAAAAACCCGAGTTTCCGGGAGAAAAAACCCTGCTACCTCCGTATGAGATCGGCTAACTCACCATCGATTGAAATCGACCAGATAAAGATTCCTCCCGTCGCGACGAGAATCGAACTTAGGCCTATTCCAATCGAAGGGCGCAATGTACCGTCGTTCTTCCAATTGCGCTACGGAGGCAATTTAATCCCCTTTCCAAAATTTTTCTATGAACTTACTTAATAACTTAATCTCTAGCGTCTCACATACTATCTTTTATGACTAATCCTTTTCTGTCTTATTTATTTAACTTTTCTTATTTAAATCATATCACAATATTAATATATTCTTTCTTTTGTTAGTTAGTTTAACAAAACTTTTATATTTTATATATTTTATTGGATGCAAGAATCTTCCTTTTTCTTTTAATTAATTCAACTATTATCTTTTATGCAGGGGTCTAATTTATTTTATTTATTCTTCATGTTACACCATGATAGCTGAGAATTTTATATTCTTAAGATATCAGGGTGTAACAATAACATTTTACATATCTGCAAGGAGATGTGTTTTGCATCATGGGAGATACTGGGATAGGAGTGTTGGTAGCTTGCTCCACCTTTGCTATGAGTTGCCTGGTGTTGTACTACTTACCCAGGTAAATAGTACAACACCATATTCAGTCCTGAAGATATTTTCAGATGCAAACTTTGTTTGCACTCACTTGGATAAAGGATTAAATTAAATTTATTATAACTAATAACTTTAAATTTGAAAAATAAGAACTGTACACTGCAATGGATACCAGCTCATGTAAATATTGAAGACAATGAGAGAGTAGACAGACTAGCCAAAGAAGCAAGATACTTACCTCAAAAATTACACCCACTATCACTAACTGATGCAAACTCTTTCGCAAAAATAAGACTGGTAAAACAAACTATCAAGAAGAAGAATTAAATCAGTGAAATAAATGAAAATAGAGAAATAACTACAATCATCACCAGACTAAGGATGGAATACTTTAAAGGCATGAAAATTCATCTGGATGGTACTAGAAGGTATGAAACATGCAAGAACTGCCCAGGGGTCAAACTATCACCTGCCCATATCTATTCTTATCGCAATTGCTGCTGCTCTACTTTACAATAACCCTACAGAAAAGCTCTACTCCATCAAAGTTCAAGAGATTGCCAAAGCAGTTCTACAGGCCCATGGTCATATCTAGCAGCTCTTCAGTGGACTCGACAACAACAGTATCCATCCCAATCTGCACTAATTTGCGCAACAGTATTCTATGGGGTATCCTGTCAAAAGCCTTAGCACAATCCACTGTGTAGCCATTTCCCTTGTCCAACTCAGATGTCATTCTATTATAAAAAGTTAATAGATTGCTAAGGCAGGATCAACCTTTAACAAAACCATGTTGGCCACTATAGAGTATCATATTCTGATCCACCCATTCTTGAATTCTGTCTTTAACCAACTTTTCCAATACTTTTACCACCACAACTGAGATGGTGATTGGTCTGTAATTAACTACCACAGTCTTAGGATCACCCTTATGTAAACAAAGGAACTACTTTGCCTTTCTTCTACTCCCTAGAGATGATACCAGAGTTCAAACATAAGTTAAATAATCAAGTAATCAAGAACTCGTTCGCAGAGTACATAAGTTCTTTTCGCTATACACTTTGGTATTAGGTCTAGCTACTCACTGATGAAGCCTCAAAAAAAGGCTGAAACCGGTCTGGGTAGTGACCTCCCTCCATAATGTAATAACAGCATACATTTCCTAGGAAATGTGATTTTACATTATGGAAAATACCTAAGAATAGCGATCTGAACTTCCTCCACCTTTGCAACGAGTTGCCCGGTATTGTACTACGTACTAGGATCACTTGCATTGGCTAACGCTAGTGTCGCCGATACTTTATAGTTTACTATATTCGGCAAGAAACTCTCTGATTCCGATCTTTGAGTTTCTTATTCGGTTTTAAAACTATGCGGGATTTAATATCCCCATAATTTAAGCAAGTAAGAGGTGTTCACAATTCCTTTGCACATTCACGCAACACCCGAGCTGATATTCCATCTAAACCTACAGCATTGTTTGCTTTTAAATTCAGCAATATACTAAGTACCTCTGATTTATCAACTTCAATTCTCACATTAGTTATTGTTACAGGTACAGAGATATCCTTACTTGGATGATAGACTTTTGAAAAGTGATCACTCAGTAACTCTACTATTACATCTGAATTGGTTACCTCAATGCCATCAGCACCCACTCGGGTTATCTTTCCAAAGTTGGAGAAGCTTGTGAGAACTAGGATCCAGAGTTGAGTTGACAACAATGGTATAATCTTTGATGGACAGCATGGATTTGCTAAAGGGAGGTCATGTTTTAGTAATCTGCTTACTTATTACAATAAAGTGACTGCTTCCTTGGACAGAGGAGAAGGATACACAGTAATAAACTTGGATTTTGCAAAGGCTTTTGATAGAGTACCTCATGATAAGTTGACAGTCAAACTAGAGCAGATGGGGGTTGGATATTAGATTAGTGCATTAGATTGGAGACTGGCTATCTGATAGGTATCAACAAGTTGTGTGTGGGGTGCGATATCCAGGAAAAGGAAAGTCACTAGTGGAGTGCCTCAGGGGTCTGTTTTAGGGCCATTACTATTATTTGATTTGGATGGAAATATTCAGTTGTTTGCAGATAATGCAAAGTTGGGACAAACCATAAAGAGTAGTGAAGATGTTGTGGCCTTGCAAGAAGACTTGAATAAATTGAGTGATTGGGCAAGCAAATGGGAATGTGAGTTCAATGTTGCAAAATGTAAGGTTTTAAAATTTGGAAAACAAAGATGGGATGCAGAATTTATGCTTGGTGACGATATATTGTTGGAGGTGGAGGAAATAAGAGATCTGGGGGTGATAGTGAATAAGGATCTAAAATTTAGGGGACACGTCGCCAAAATTGTGAAGACAACACAAAGACTTCTGGGAATGATGCGGAGGACACTGACGTGTAGAAGTAGGGAGATTCTTGTTCCATTGTATAAGGCTTTGATTAGGCCACAGATGGACTATTGTGCCCAGATTTGGTCACCGGGTTTTCAGAAGGATGAAGAGCTGTTGGAAAGGGTCCAAAGGCGACTGACTAAGATAGTTTCTGACCTCTGGAATGTTGAGTATGAGGAAAGATTGAGAAGATGTAATTTGCAGAGTCTGGTGGAGAGAAGGAAGAGGGGAGATATGATAGAGACCTACAAGTTGGTAAGGGGTTGTTATAAGATCAATAATGGAGAAGTTCTACAGAGAAAAGTGGGAGATCAGGGGAGAACCCAGAGGTCATCCCTGGAAACTGTATAAAGAGGGTGTGAGTAGGGGAGTGAGAGGCAGGTTTTTTATTAATTATTAGTCCTACTTTGAAAATTTCTAATCTGTGCCACACATTGCTATGAAAATTTAATAGACAAAGTTTCACTTTGGGGAAAACTGTATTCTTATTTAAAACAATCTAAAAACAATCTTATAATGCTCAAATTTCAAAAACAGTTACATTAGACGGGATTGTGGTACACAATCCCGTCTAATGTAACTGTTTCAAAAATTAAGAAATAAAACATCTCAGAGAATGATTTAGCCTACTATTCAGAATTGTTTGGAATATAATTAAGGTATCTTATTATATCTCCCACACAAGAAATTTGGAACCCATATAACATCAATGCTGTGTGTCGGCAAGGAGGAAATGTTCATGTTATTATTTATATATTTTATTCATTAATTTTATTTTTTGGTGAAATAATTTACTTTTCAATTGTAGCATGCTTTCCCGATTGATAAAAATTGCTATTTCATGAAAGATAGAATTTGAGTATTATGAGATAACATGAGCATCTTCTGTTGACAATTACTCTGTAGGTATTTGGAAAATTGCATGTTCTAATAGTGTCTGTTTTTTTTTTTTTCTTTCTTTCCCATTAGAAATAAAAATTTTATAATAACAGTAATAGTTAATTGTATTTTATTTGTTCTTCCTGAGTGAATGAGAATAATAGAATATTATATTATTGTTATTATCATTGCTATTATTATAGAATACAGTTTGATAACACAATAAGTTTTCTGATATAAATTGAAACATACATGACAAAAGTCCCTTTATCTCACATTTAGTAAAATATTACTATTACTTCTAACAACAATAATAATAATAATGCTATTTTTCTATATTCTGAAAGTGGCCATATTTCTTGTTTTCCCTTTCAAGTAATATAAAACGTGTAGCCTATTGTTTTCTAGGATGAAAGTGGAAACTCTTCCAAGTGTTAGTTTTGCATTTGCTTGTTGCGGAAAACTGAGATTTCATAGCTCATCCAGAAGACTTTGCTTTGTAAGAACTGTGACCATTAAATTTCTGAAACAATAGAAAAATTATCCCAGTTTCATTCCTTTTTTAGAAATTAGGGCTCTTCCCCATGCAAAACAAATTTGTCGGCAAACATCCGTGTTCCAGATATGTTGTCCATAATACATGCCTCTAAAGCAGATGTGAGGAGCATGCAACGGTTTTCTTTGGTTAGAAAACCAGGGTTTGAAACCTATGTAGTACTATGAGAACCTTCATCGGAGCTTTTCAATTGAAAATAAGTTAGAAAGTCTCATACTGAGGTGATGACTTTTCCTTACCAGGACGTCGCATTTTTCAGCCCACAGGCAAAGCACTGGAAAATAAACACACAATGTACTTGCCTCATAGTTGTTTCTGCCATAATTCCAATCAAAACAAAATCACAGCCTTAGTCTACTCAGTCATTTTCCTGATTGAAACAACTAAGCTTGGGTAGCCAACTTGGAGAGGGTAGCTGCTTTTTTTACTAAGTGGCTGTGGATCAGCATCTTCAATACTGGCACGAATGCTTATGAAAATATTTAGGTGGTTAGATGAATTTGGTTCTGTATATAGCATAGTGCAAGGTCATCACCCAGTGGATTTCCAAACTTTTGTGGTTGTGGACATAAAAAAAATATGTTTGTACTTAGAGGATGTGTCCTGATGATCTTCCCTATTTTTATTTTATTCTCTCAAAAAAAAAAAGATACTATTAGTCACTTCAAGAGGAACAGGATATTATTGTGTTATAATTCTGTGTTATAAATTATAATATTCTGTGTCATAAAAACTTAAACAAATTCCTCTTCAAGAGGAACTGGAATCATTACACTCAGCCATCCCTCTATCAATATTTGGAATCTGGAAAAGGACTATCTTGATGGTTCTGAAAGGGAAGATTTTTGTTTTTACACTGTTCAAAATCTTTATATATCTTTAACAGTACAGAAAGACCTAAAACAAGGATGAATGCACAAAGCAGTTTTGCATTTTGGACACCAGATTATTGTCTCCTTTCTGATTTTTTTAAAGCAGACACAACATATTCATGCAGTGTTTATTTACTTTATTTTATGTTATTTTTTTTTGTGGGTGGTAAAGTTTTCAAGAAATAGAGTTAGCAGTAAAAGAGAGGGAATGAGAGAAAGGGGTATGGAAATGATAGAAGTGTAGAGAATAGGAGCAATAGAAGAGAGGGAAATGAGAGAGAGGTATGGAAATGATAGAAGAGGAGAAAATAGAAACAGTAGAAGAGAGGAAAGGAAAGATAGTTATGGGAATGATAGAAGAGGAGAGAATGTAAACAGTCACAGAAAGTGAGATGAATGTGAGGAAGTGCTGAAACCAGGGATAGAGTGATGAGAGGACATTGGGAGATTTTAGCTACAGCAGTATAAGCTGAAAAGAGGAAAATGCATGTAGTAATAAGAGAATGGAATTTCTAGAATTCTTGAGGGACAAATGTCTTAGGCAACATGTAATAGAGGGAACAAGCGGTTCAAAAGTTTTGGATTTGGTCATAGCATCAGAAGAGCTTATAATAACTGAGATGACATCTTTCTCCCCAGTTGGAGAGAGTGACCATGTGGTTTTGACATGAAAGATGAATAAACATGCAGGAGTATCAAAGAAAAGGGAATGTATGTGGAATTATAATGCTGGTGAATGTAATAGTCTTAGATATCAACTTGGGGCAATTGCATTCCATGGAGGGCAGAATTGGAAGGCTAGGATATCATTAGTGCTTGGGAAATGGTGAAGGAATATTTGTTAGTGGCAATAGTAAGATGTATTCCACAAGTGAAGAAGTGGACACAATTTGGGGTAAATTGGATGACAAACAATATCAAACAGGAACTGCAGGTGAAAAAAAGAGTACGGAAGAGATATAAGGCCAGGAGAGTGACTAGTATGGTGAGGAAGGCAAAACTGGAATATGAGAAGAGATTGGCACTAAGATCCAAAGGAAATCCTATGGAATTTTTTAGCTATGTAGCCAGTAAGAGGAGAAATGATTGTGGAAGAATGACATTGTGGGATAAAAATGGGAATAGAGTGATTGATGCAGAGGACATAGGGGATTTGTTCAATTTATTGGAGTATTCCATCCTGGAGAAGAACGTTTTAATACTAGTGGGGTAGGGCAGGTTTAGAGATGCAAGAGAGAGTGTGTTCCAAATACTGAGTTCTCTGCATATCAGTAAAGCAGTGGGACTGGATGGTATTTCACCACAAGTTTTGAGAGAATGTGCTAAGGAAATGAGAGCTCCTTTGATCTGGCTTTTCAGTGAAATTATGGCTACAGGAAAGGTATCCAAGGAATGGAAGGAAGGTAAAATATGCCATTGCATAAGGGCAGTAGCAGATTAGAAGTGTCTAATTATAGGCCAGTTTTGTGTGTCATCAGTAGTTGTTAAGGTCCTGGAGAAATTGGTGAGGGACCATATACAGTGTTGGGCAGATGAGGGTAATTTATCTGTGAGAATCAACATGGATTTCTTAAGGGGTGCTCTTGCTTTAGTAATATGATTGCCTTTTATAATAAAGTGATAATGGCAGTTGAGGAAAAGGCATATACTGCCATTTTTTTGGATTTGCAAAGGCATTTGACAGGGTGCCACATGATAAGCTGATATTTAAGTTACAGCACACAGGTTTAGATGTTAGGTTAGTCAACTTCAGGATTGCCTGTCTGATATGGTGGGGCAATATCAAGGAGTCAGTGGGTTACAAGTGGGGTTCCACAGGGCTCAGTACTGTATTGTTTAACCTTTATATCAATGACATTGTCAGTGGATTGCGAAGGGATATTCAGTTGTTTGCAGATGATGTGCAGCTGGGAAGGGTTATTAGGAATAGTGCAGATGTGGCAGCCCTGCAAGCGAATGTGAATAAACTAGACAGATGGAAAAATGAATTGGGGTGTCAGTTTAATGCAGCAAAATGTAACGTCTTGAAGTTTGGGATACATCAATGAGAGGCTGCATACTCAATTGGAGGAAGTAAGGACTACACGAGATCTAGTGGTGATATTCGATAGAAAACTGAAATTCATAGGGCATATTGCAAAGGTGGTGAAGGTAACCCAGAAAATTGCTGCAATACTAAGCAAGACACTGACCTGAGAGATAAAAGAGTTATCATTCCCTTGTATAAGACCCTGATCAGACCACACTTTGACTACTGTTCTCAAATTTGGTCCCCAGGATTTGAAGAGGATAAATTAATTGTGGAAAGTGTGCAGAGGCGCATAACAAAGATAGTTTTAGGACTGTACAATGTTAACATGAGGATCGGCTGAGGGAACGTGGACTGCAAAGTTTGGTGGATAGAAGAAGGAGAGGTGATATGATCGAGACTTTTAAACTGTTGAGAGGCAGTTACAGGGTGGACACTGGGGAGTTCTTTCACTTGATGAAGCAGCGGGAAGGAACGATGACAAGGGGCCATCCCTGGAAAATATGAAAAGAAGCTGTGAGCAAGAGGGTGAGGAGTTGTTTCTTTGCATGGAAGGTGGTTGAACCATGGAATGCATTGCCTAATAGAGTAGTAAGAACCAGAATGGTCAATGAGTTCAAGGAGTGGTATGATAGACTTTGTGTTTCCTAGGAAGGACCTTCTGCAATGAGTCTCTTGAATGCATGGAGGCCTGAATAATAAAAATATAAACAGTTTTTTCTATATGCTATAAGTAAAAGAAAGAATGTATATGCAGAATGATTTTAATGAATGCCGACAGTAGGGAGGTAACTGAATTAGTCGAAATAGCAGAATTACTAAGCGAATGTTTTGCAAGAGTATATCATCCGGGTGGTGATATTGCAGGAAACGAGTGAGTGAAAGGCTTATATGGAACTAAGGTAAATGAAATTGAGATTCATAGCATATTTTAGAACCTTCATGTGAATACAGCTTTTACAGATTGGATCGTATATCAGCTTGAGTTTTTTGTGAAACAGTGAGGGAATTGTCAGTGCCCTTGACCATATTGTTTAATCTAAGTCTCAGCTCTGTTTTAGTCCCAAGGGGATGGAAAGAGTGGAAAATAGTTCCATTGCATAAAGGAAGCTCGAAGAATGATGTAGCAAATTATCGACTGATCATCATATCAGAAGTTGTTGTCAAAGTATTGTAGAAGTTGGTCAAGAGCAAAATAAAAGAATGAATAGATTTAAATGGGATACTGTATGAGGGGGGGCAGCATTGTTTTGTGAAGGGCAAGTCAGTCCTCAATAACTTTCTCATGTTTTATAATGTAGTGATACTGCTGGACTTTGCAAAGGCCTTCGACAGGATACCACATGGAATTCTAATCAGTAAACTGTAGCACATGGGGTTGTATATAGGGTTGTGAGATGGATAGGAGAGTGGTTGATATAGAGATATCAGAGAGTAGTTTATTCAGTAATAGAATCCAAAAGAAGACCTGTGACTAGTGCATGCTTCAGGGTTCTGTTCTTGGACTGCCACTGTTGAATTTGTTGATTAATGATATAGGAAAGGATCTGAGAGGAATTGTTCAGTTATTTGCCGATGTTGCAAAGTTGGGTAGAGGAATAGTTAATGCAGATGATGTCAATATTTTGCAGTATGATTTGGATGTCAGTTTAATGTGGCAAAGTATAAGGCTATGCATTTTGGGGCGAAAAGCTTACCAGCTATATACCACATTGGTGGAACTGCACTTCAGGAAATGGATGAAGCTAGAGACTTGGGATTGTTAGTGGATAGGAAGTTAAAGTTTAGAGGACACATAGCAAAAGTGGCTAAAGTAGCTCATCAGATTACTTGGTTACTGAAGAATACTTTGACAAGCAGGTTATTGTTCCTCTTTATTGAGCCTTGAAAAGACCCCATCTTGACTACTGCACACAGATCTGGCTGCTAGTGTTTCTTGGTGATGAGGAGGAGGTGGAGAGGAACAAGAGACAAGTGACCAAATTGATAGCAGGTCTATGAAATGAACCTTATGAGAACAGGTTGAAGATTTGTGGGTTATAAACTGGTTGATAGGCGGAAAAGGGGTGATATGATTGTGACATAAATTACTGAAGAGTTTTTACAAGATTATTTCAGAGGAAATTTTTCAGATCACATCTGGTGGTGGGAGAACTAGGGGCCACCCATGGAAACTGAGTAAGAGTGCAGTTAGCAAGGATGTTAGAACTAGGTTTTTTTGCTTGGAGAGTAGTGTATGAGTGGAATTGGTTGTCAGAGTCTGTTGTGGGTGCCATGACTGTGAATAAGTTCAAAGTAAAGTATGATAGGTACTGCGCAAATGTTGGATAGTTCTTGACATGATGTTTAGGGTCTCCCTCTGTGAGTCTAAGGGCTCCTTGGAGTTACCCATATTAATAATAATATTGTTACATAATGTATTGCTTGTTTACATAAATTAAAAATTATGTATACACACACACACACACACACACATATATATATGTTTTTTATATTTTTGAAAATAAATTCATATCTACTGTTTTCTTTCCTGTTTAGGGTTGGAGTATTCTACAGCCCAATGCTTCCAGTCATTATGACAATTATTTTAATAATCTTATTTTATATAAAGAGGTTCAGTGTCAGCATAAATTGTCACCCATCTGCAGAACCATGGCGTGCAGCTCACACTCAGACAATTTTTTTAGTATTAACATTTCTTAATTTCATTTTAGCTGCAGTTGCTACAGGATATGCCATTTTTGTGTAAGAACATATATTATATTTATACTTTTAGTCTTTCAGAATAACCAATGAACAGTCAGAGCACTGTGTGTGTGTGTGTGTGTGTGTGTGTGTGTGGTAGTGGTGGTGGTGGTGGTGTAGTAAATATCTTGCTTTGATTTTCAGAATGCAAAGTTTTTGATAATGCGATGAGAGATATATGCAGTATATTTGAATGTGATTCTGTTAAAATATAGAATAAGTATAATAAATATTCATTATTATTTTATATTAACTATTAAAATAGCATTTGCCTTCTAAAACACTTAGAACATTTCAAAAGTGACCAACAGCTTACAAGAATACAACTTTCATGAGAGTTTCCTTGGTATTAACACAATTTAAGAGATCATAATACTTTCAAATGGCAATATATATGCTTTTATTAGTGCTTTTGCAGGATTTACTAGTGTGCCATCTGTTTTGAAGTGTTTATTCTTGTCAGAGGCCAGTGCAGTACCAACTGAACTTATATGCTGAGTGGATTGTTGCATTTTTTAAGCTCTTGGTCACTTTTTAACACCTTTAGTTTCAAGATACTATTGTTTTGCTACTTGGTGGTAAAACAGTAACAGATATTTGTTGTCTTTTCTTTTAAAAGTGTTTAAATGTATATTTAACAACTTTATTTTAAAATCATTTGTTATAAAAACTATGTATATTTATAAATATAAATATTTACATTTATATATATTTATAAAAGATAATCTGGAATGTGATCAGATAGAAAATGATGATGCCCCAGAAATTAAGGAATGGGAAACAGAAGTAGCCATTAAAAGAATAAAGGATAGGAAAGTTCCAGGAGTGGATGATATTCAAGGAGAGTTACTGAAGGCATTGAGAAAGGAAGGAACAAAACTTGTATCCATCATCTTTAATAGAAGTCTGGAGGAGGATAGAATACCTTTAAGACTTCTTAAGATCTATTTTTATTCCTATTCCCAAGACTACAGGAACGATGGATTGCAACAAGCACAGAACTATCAGCTTGATTAGCCACGTTGCAAAAGTCCTAATCAACATAATATAGAAGAATGGAACAGATGATAGAAAGGGAATTAAATGAAACACAGTTTGGTTTCAGGAGAAACAGGGGAACCAGGGAAGTATCACAACACTATGGATATTGGGGGAAAGAATGATTGAGTGCAATAAAGATTTATATCTATGCTTTGTGGACTATGAAAAAGCTTTTGAGAACATTAATGATTCTGTTTTATTTGATATTTCGCACAAAAATCAGGAAGCCAGAGTCAGATTTGAAAGAGAGGACACTGAATGAATCCCCATAAGAAAGGGTGTGGGATGTCCCGACTCCTTTTTAATGTCTATAGTGAATGGATGATGAGGAAAGCCTTAAAAGATCTGAAGGATGAAATAAAGATAAACGAACATCTGATAAATAATATAAGACATGCAGATGACATTGTACTTATGAGCGAAACAGAGGAAGGCTTGCAAAGAATTTTGAACGGACCAAACAGGGTTGGAAATGAGAGATATAAAATGAAAATAAACATTCAGAAGACCAAAGTGATGAAGATTTCAAGGAAAGGAAATTCTGGGAGGAAATCTCTTTGAATGGACAAAGAATAGAAAGTGTAAAAAACGTTTTGAATACCTTGGGAGTTGGATAACAGAAGACAATAGATCTAATTATGAAATTAGAACAGAATTAAAAAAAGCAAAAGCAGCATTTTTCCAAATATACCACATATTAGGAAATAGAAATCTGAACAAACAGTTGAAAGTAAGAATTCTCATTACAATGATCTGGAGCATGGGGACATATGGATGTGAGTCCTGGACGATCAATAAGGAGATGAGTGACTGACTGAATGCATTTGAAATGTGGTGCTTGAGAAAAATGGATTATATCAACTGGACTGAAAGAGTGAGCAATGAAGGGGTTCTTAAAAGATTCAAAATGAAAAGAGACTATATGGCTAGTATCCAAAGAAGAAAAATAGCATTTGCAGGACATTTGATGAGAGGTATATACAAAATTTTGTATATACAAATTACTCAATTTGTATATACAAAATATACAAATTGTAACACATGCACACACAGAATTACTTATATTATGTTGTTTATAAGTCTATGATACAACTGGAAAAAAGAATTTGAACAATATTTTATATCTTATATAAACAATTTTTGAGGGTAAAAACATTGAAAATCATCATCATAAAAACTCTTGGTAAAATAAAGCCATTATGGTTCCAAAATTTTAGTGAGATGGACAGGACTAGTGATGTCATACACATGATGACAATTGAGAAAACAGTTAAATTTAGATTACATTTTAGAATCAATCAAATATATAAAGAAATTATATATTTTAGCAATTGAGCTTGGCAAGTTGAAGAAGAATGATTGTTATGGGAGATTTTAAGTACAGTAGTATAAGCTGGGAAGAGGAAAATCCATAAGGTAATGGAATTTCTAGAATTCTTGAGGGACAGATGTCTTAGGCAACATGTAACAGAGAGAACAAGTGGTTCAAGAGTTTTTGATTGGGTCATAGCATCAGAAGAGTATAATAAGTGAGATGACATCTTTTCCCCCAAGTTGGAGAGAGTGACCATGTGGTTTTGACATGAAAGATGAATAAACATGTAGGAGTATCAAAGAAAAGGGAACATATGTGGAATTATAAGGCTGGTGAATGTAATAGTCTTAGATATCAACTTGGGGCAAATGCATTCCATGGAGGGCAGAATTGGAAGGCTAGGATATCATTAGTGCTTGGGAAATGGTGAAGGAATATTTGTTAGTGGCAATAGTAAGATGTATTCCACAAGTGAAGAAGTGGACACAATTTGGGGTAAATTGGATGACAAACAATATCAAACAGGAACTGCAGGTGAAAAAAAGAGTACGGAAGAGATATAAGGCCAGGAGAGTGACTAGTATGGTGAGGAAGGCAAAACTGGAATATGAGAAGAGATTGACACTAAGATCCAAAGGAAATCCTATGGAATTTTTTAGCTATGTAGCCAGTAAGAGGAGAAATGATTGTGGAAGAATGACATTGTGGGATAAAAATGGGAATAGAGTGATTGATGCAGAGGACATAGGGGATTTGTTCAATTTATTGGAGTATTCCATCCTGGAGAAGAACGTTTTAATACTAGTGGGGTAGGGCAGGTTTAGAGATGCAAGAGAGAGTGTGTTCCAAATACTGAGTTCTCTGCATATCAGTAAAGCAGTGGGACTGGATGGTATTTCACCACAAGTTTTGAGAGAATGTGCTAAGGAAATGAGAGCTCCTTTGACCTGGCTTTTCAGTGAAATAATGGCTACAGGAAAGGCATTCAAGAAATGGAAGAAACATAATATAGTGCCATTGCATAAGGATGGTAGCAGACTTGAAGTGTCTAATTATAGGCCAGTTTGTGTGTTATTAGTCGTTGTTAAGGTCTTGGAGAAATTAGTGAGGGACCATATACAGTGTTGGGAAAATTAGGGTAATTTATCTGTGAGAATCAACATTGTTAAGGGATGCTCTTGCTTTAGTAATATGATTGCCTTTTATAATAAAGTGACAAGAGCAGTTGATGAGGAAAAGGCATATACTGCCATTTTTTTTGGATTTGCAAGGGCATTTGATAGGGTGCCACATTATAAGCTGATTTTGAAGTTACAGCACATGGGTTTAGATGTCAAGTTAGTCAACTGGATTCAGGATTGGCTGTGTGATAATTATCAGAGAGTTGTGTATGGTGGGACAATATCAAGGAGTCAGAAGGTTACAAGTGGGGTTCCACTGGGCTCAGTAATGGGACCTGTATTGTTTAACCTTTATATCAATGACATTGTCTGGATTGCAAAGGGATATTCAGTTGTTTGCAGATGATGTGCAGCTGGGAAGTGTTATTATTATAGTTCAGATGTGGCAGCCCCACAAGAATATTTGAATAAACTAGACAGATGGGTAAATGAATGGGGATGTCGGTTTAATGCAGCAAAATGTAAAGTCTTGAAGTTTGGGCTACATCGATGGGAGGCTGCATACTCAA